>NC_053403.1:408947-591447 GCF_016859285.1 Xiphias gladius | reverse complement strand
AGAGTTGGGTGAAAGTACAATACCATCTTAGCCAAGACCAGATCGCTCGCCTCGGGGGCCAAACGGCCCCGATCGAAGAACAAAGAGGACGCTCGCATTTGACGCCAGCGACCGTGGCCGGTGTGACATCGTAACTGAGTCACGTGGTGACAACTAGACCCAATACACGACAGCCCCAGCAGAACGCCGGCGCGCTGGTCCGTCTCAGCGTCAACCGGCAGATCAGCAGCGCTGGTCCCTTTCGACACAGCGAACTACGACGCTCGGTTGTTCCAACGATCCGAGCATCGTTCCAACATCACCGTTGGTTGTGTCCCACTCCCCCTGATGGGAGGGGAGACTGCCTAGAGATCACTTCATAGTTAGCGGCGTTATTTTATTGGTTATTGGTTGGATACTTTAGCGAACTATTCACACTCTTGGTGGTGACCCTTGACCTCTATGAGGTCAGAAAGATTAGTGACGTGGTTCGATTTGAGTGAAACTTGAGCAGAAGTCACCCTGAGTAAATCTTTGATTTGTGCCTGCGTTATCGATCAGTTATGAGGCTGCCGTGAGCTCAGTTTCACCGAAAAGCTCGGAGAAGAACCGATCAGCTGTGTTTCTGTTCTGCAATCATCTGCCGTGTCTCACACCCTCACAAATCTAATAAAATGCGTTAATTTTATTTTCTACATGTTTACATAATTCTGCTATTCACGTCAAATACGGCCTCGGTTTCAAATGCTCCTGGTTATTGTGAAAAAGAAAACGTGCAGCACATCCATAACAATAAGAGGCTGATAAATGGAGCGGTTTCTGGCCGGGACTGAAAGGGTCAATGAGAACACATGGACAGGAGTGGACCAGTGGGCTGGGTGTGGTTCCTCCACATTTATTCTTTGGTTCTATAGTATTTTATCTCCAGATCAACCTGACGGAGGCTCACAAAGTCAAATTGCTGTCCCGTGTGAATATCAGACCTGTTCTACGTATGAAATCCGTTGCGTGTCGACCTGCTGGTTCGCCTGAGTCCGAACTGACATGGAGCAGAAAAGACAAGCCATTCATTTGGAGAATTCCTGAGGAGGTTTTCTGAATGGCGACGGTTTATTACACGGAGCCGTTGACATGTTGTCAGTCATCAGAGAGCTGGCTAGAAGGTCTTAAGGGTTCAGTAATGTGACTGTGATTTATCCGACAGCCTCTGAGGGAGAAACTGTAGAGTCAAACCACACAAATGGACCCCAGGGACTAATGAAGAGCACAGTAATGGCCTTACTGTGCTCTTTAAGTGTGTGAGTAGTTAAAAGTTTAAAAACAGACAGCTGTGTTATTTTACAACCTAACATTAACGCGAACGCTCTCGTATCTCAGTGAACAAACTGATTTCATGGTTCAGTCTTCTACAGTCTTGAATACGCCTCGATTTCTGTGCTTTATATCACCCAGAAGCACATTTCCTCCCGTTTGATCGTCTTCCCTGCTCCGCCGAACCCATCGACACCCTTAAATCTGAATCTTGTTTAAAACCCTGACAGGCAAAATGAAATTTCCCATATAATTGTGTTTTCTATCTGTAAAAAGACATGAATTTATGACAATGAGAAACAATTTTCTGGGAGAAACACTGATACTTACAGTTCCTTCCAATCCATTATCTGCTCAGAGTTTTTCGCCTTGAAGAGGAACCAGGTCCAAACTTGCTCTCATCCTGATTCACCATCGTAAAGAAGCAGAATTTATTCCAGCAGGAAGAATAATCACAAGTCTCAACAGGAGGGAAACCTGGTGATAAAGAGCGTCACTGAGGTTGAATGTAGCAGCGATCGAGGTTGTGTTCGATGGTGAAACATGGCAGCGAGAGAATCAAAAAACGTGTTCTAGCAACAAGTGTGGAAAAGTAACCGGTCAGAATTCATCGATATCTGATGCGGAATCAATTGTTCCAGGGGCGATTTCATCATCAATCACATCAATCCTGTTTTCTCGCCAAAGTCCTCGGGGAAATTGGGATTTTTCAAAAGCTTTTCTTGGTTCGTCCATCAAATCACCTTTTACCTGCGCCAACAAACGCCCTACAGGATGAATGCGTCAGTAAAGTGTCCGTACACCAAAACGTTGTCACCAAACTCCTCGGGGAATTTATTCAACAGGTTTCAGTTTGTCAATAAAAACTCTCCCAACAAATATCCAACAGTATCACTTTATCTTTAAAACGCCAGTAAACTGGTCTTCCATCCGTCAGGATCTTACGTTATCTTCTGTCAGTTCAGTCAGTTTGTCGATCAAAATGAGGACTGTGTCACTCTATCCTTGGCACATCAGTGAATTCTCCACCCGTCCGTCCATCCACGTCCTCGTGTTTCAGCTCCGACATGACGTCTGGCGGGTCAGAGCCAGTCTGAGTGGCTGGAAGTTTTCAGGGAAAAACGAGCAGAGTTCGTGTTGAAACATGATCCAAAGAACCAGAGGGAGATCCTGCAGAGATGTGTGGAAGTTTAGCTCAGTTTGTTCTCGGAAAATTCTTCTGGATTCACCGTCAGGAAACTGACATTTTTATCCTTCATCCATCTTTATATCACTCTGTCCAACAGCATCCTTCAGCCAAGCATTGCACCAAATCTCCACCTGAAAACCAACAATTTAGAGCCCTCCATCTGTCCTCGTAGCTCCTGAGTCACCTCTCCTGTTTGTTCCACAAGTAGACATAATGGTTCATTTTCCTCCCTCGTTCCTCTCCTCCTTTTTCCACTCTTCTCTTTCTCTTCTTCTTCTTCTCTCTCGGCTAAATTTTCTCATTACTGGACCCTCGTTTATCTTCCTTTTCCAACTCGTTGTTTCTCCCTACTGTTTCCTGTCATTTCACCTCTCTCCTCTCCCACCTACCTCTCTTTTTCTTCTATCTCTACCTTTTCTTTTATCTTTTCTTCTTGCTCTTTCTGTCTCTTTTCTATATCTTTCTCTCTCCTCCCTTTTCTTTCCCCTCTCACTTTACCTCTTTCACCCTCTTTTTCTTGCCTATATCCTCTATTTTTTCTTTAAATTTACCTGTTTAGCTCCATTTCTTTTTTCTTTTTCTCCCTGATTTTCCTTTTTTCCTCCTTCCTCCACCACTCCTTCTTCTTTTCCTCTCCCTCCCTCTTCTCTCCTGTAGCTCCTCAGTCTGTTCCTGCAGTATCGCAATGCTTTGCCTCCCCACCCCTCCCTCCCTCCCCCCCTCCTTCCTCCTCCTCCTCCTCCTCCTCCTCCTCCTCTAACTCCAGGAGAGAGAGAGAGAGGGATGAAGCGAAGCAGCAGAGGAGGAATAAAGGATTAAAAACGAGGTAGACATAAAGGAGTGAATGAGGAGCCGGTGGATTCCTGCTTCTCGCCGCTGTTGTTGTTGCCGGGAATCACTGGCGATGCTCCAACCTTCCTCTCCTCCCTCCCTCCATTCGTCCGTCTGCCTCGCTCACCTTCCCTCTCTCTCTCTCGTCCCCCTCCTCTCTCTCTCTCTCTGTCTTTTCAAAGCCCCGCCTCCTCCTTGTGTCGACGCACAGCAGCTGTGAAAACCACTGTTGATCGCCCCTCATTCCTCTCTTTCTCTCTCTCTTACACACACACACACACACACACACTTGACATGCTACATGAATACTTCATGAGACCCCCCCCTCCGGACTTCAAAGACACTCAGCACGTGCGTGTGTGTGTGTGCGTGTTTGTGTGCCTCTGCTTGTGTGTGTGTGTGTGTGTGTGTGTGTGTGTGTGCTTGTGTGTGTGTGTGTGTGTGTGTGTGTGTGTGTGTGCTTGTGTGCGTGTTTGTGTGCCTGTGCCTGTGCTTGTGTGTGTGTGTGTGTGTGTGTGTGTGTGTGTGTGTGTGTGTGTGTGTGTGTGTGTGTGTGTGTGTGTGTGCTTGTGTGCGTGTTTGTGTGCCTCTGCTTGTGTGTGTGTGTGTGTGTGTGTGTGTGTGTGTCTGTGCTTGTGCTTGTGTGTGTGTGTGTGTGTGTGTGTGTGTGTGTGTGTGTGTGTGTGTGTGTGTGCTGTAACCCCCAGGTCTGGAGGACTGATACCGAACAGCTGATTTGCTGACAGAGAACTGGAGGATGGAAATTAAAAATAAAAAAGTGACCTCAGTGACTGAACACGTGGTTCTGGGATATTTTCCAACCCGTAGGTTCTGTTGCTGAAGGGAATGTGGATTTGAAAGATGAGGATTTGTATGTACCGCACCGACCCGAATACAGGACGACCCCGATTATAAGACCACCCCCTTTTCCAGCAGCTGTTCTGGGGAAAAAGATTTCTTGAGGGAGAGTTTCCTTAATCTAACGAGAAGCTGGTTCTCATCGTTGAGACGTTCTCTCTCATACAGGTGACGTGAAATGTGGCTCCACATAAAACCCAGGGTATTTTTCAGACTTCAGACTTTCAAACCTCATCATCTGTGACATCCGGTTCATTTCCAAAGTTAAGACGTTGGCAGACGATGTGAACTCGTTGTCACTCGACATGAATTCAGTTAGAGCAGAAACTCCTGCAGGTCAAACCGGACTAACCAATCTCCTTTAGTGCCGACTGACTCTGAGGCCCTGTTCATACTGTACCTGGCATTAACAGGCCTCTCGGTTGATCCGATCACAGCTGGACAACTCTTAGTACGTCAGTTCGTCTCCAGTGACCACGTGGGATCGGATCTCATCTCCTCGGTCTATGCACTAACAAACACGTACATGATTTTCCATTTGCAAAGACCACATGTGTCCTTGTTTTTAGCTGGTGGAAGGCAGCGGTGCACTTCCTGTCCCTATTCTGCCAGAAATTAAAAGAAGAAGAAATCAAAACAATGCAGACTGGGTCTATTCCTGGGCGTGTTCCAAGATGTTTGACGCAGACGTAATTTATCTCTATGAGCTTTTCAACAATAACACTTTTCAAAAACAGCTTTTCAAAAGTAACACCTCAGGAACCAGTGGGTCTTCACACTTTTACCAACTCTGTTGGTAAATGTCGCACATTGCTCCTGGTCCGGTTGTTGAAGTTTGTGAGACCAGTGAGACCAGTGAGACCAGTCCTGGACCAAACACGCAGCTTGCTCTTGTGTGAACCTCAAATGAGAGGTACATAGAGAGGGCTGGTGAACCCACTGATGCGGCGGCCCACTGGGATTTCTCCGGGTTTGCCCGATGGGTATCGCCACTCTGGAGCTGACTCAGTCTCATCGGGACCATTTTTTTCTGTTGCTGTTCTTCAGGCTCTGGCACAGGAACATGACGTCCTCATTCCTAACTGCACCTACAAAGCTCTGATTGTTTCGGTTGTTCTCCAAGGAGGGGAAACGTCCGTCAGTAGAGAGCTGAAGTCACAACGTCACATCCGGTCAAACTCTCATTCAGCATTTCTTTCACCGGTCGTTAAGAAAAACAAAAGCCTGTTCCTTTACTTTCAATATTCTGAGACAAATCATCTCCGATCCAGCAGCTGCCATTAGAAACCGAATCATTTGTGGTTTTAACAAAGTTGTAGCAGGATAAATGTGCGGCAGTGTGCGTATTTATTTAACTTGGTTTTGTCCATATCCATAAAACTCACCAGTGCTCATTTCTTAAGTTATTTTTTCAACTCTCTCATTATAATCTCTGCCTCAACTTGGGCAGGTTGCGATACTTTGGACTAGTGGTTGTATGATCTGGTCAGTTTCTACCAACGGTTAGTTCAGCTATATTCCAATAACTGAGCCCCTGTTCTCCTCTGAGCAGTTTGACTGAGACTGACAGGACTCTGAGGTCAGTAGCTCAGCTCGACTCACACTGACCGACAAAACCAAATCTCATCTCAGTTCATTAGAACTAATGTGAAATTTACTTTTTCTTTTGCGGCTATGCTTCTGTTCCAGCTCTGTGATAAAAGACTTGTTCATATGAGTGTTGCATTAAATGTTATGTGACATGAGCTACAAGAGTTTTATTTTAGTTTATGGATTCCATTACAAGGGTTTGTATGATTGTCACCGTGGACTAAAACTCTTGATAAAAGTTTGATAAAACAGAGTATTCGTCTCGGTCGTAGTCACCGATCGGCCACAACATTAAAACTGTTGTCTTAGAATGACTGGGTGCTTCTGTCAGTCAAACCTGGCAACTGTGCACAGGGATAGTGGCTGGACTGACGAACTGCTGTTTGAATTGTTGAATTGTGCGTTAAATTAGCACATTAACTGATGTTAGCTTGATTCTTGTCCCAGGTGGTTGTGGCTAAGTTGACCTCTTCCTGTTAGAGGATCCGGTTCCACTGAACCCTCACTTACATTCCCTCACTTTTTCAAGCTGACGTTTTGCTCTTTTGTAAATTGTGTTTTGTTGTTACTGTCCCACTTGTTTGATATTTAATTCTTTTAATGTGAAGCACTTCCTAACTTTTGCTTTGAAAAGTGCTATAGAAATAAATCTTAGTTGCGTTGGCCCGGGTCAATATTTTATCACATTTACGTCGGGAGTCTGTCTAATTCATGCTAATGTTTTAGTCTGTAGTATGCCACCGGAATAAATGCAGTCAGTTTAATTTAAATAAATTATTAAATCCATGAATTAAAGAGCTATTATAAATGGATTAAGGATATTAGTATTTAAATGATGCAATATAAAACTCATAAACTACAAAAAGTAAAATAAAACGTCATCTTTGTATTGTTAATTGAAAGTTTAGAGACAATGAGGATCAGTAAATACATGTTCGCAGTTTCATCTGGATTCACCGCCATCTCCCGATCCCAGTCTTTGTGCTAAGCCAGGCCAAACGCCTCGCCGACCTGTGTTTACACTGGACGCACAGAAGTAAAACCGGTTTCCACCTGACTGCATTAAATGGCAAATGCCACACAGCTGCACAATAAACACGGAAAACCCCAGAATCCACCTCTGTGGCGTTAACACGGAAAATCAACCCCAGCTTTCGTAATAACATCACAATAATGTCCGACGAAGCGAGATTTCACACTAACTGTGGGCCGCCCACTGGAAACCTCTTCTCTTCATGAGGCCAGTTTGAGGTTAAAAGAATCAATCAATCAGTGTGATTGGACAGATGATGAGTGATCGGAGGAGCTGATCAATGCTGCAAAAAAACCGTATCATATCTGCAGAGAGATGGAGAGAGAAAGAGATAAAGTGTTCTGAGCCAATCAATCAGTGAGGATCCACCGATCCATTTCAATACTCTGAACCAGACACCGATCAATACGAGGTGAGCAGCCGGAGGGACCCAGTCAGAGTTCACCTGCAGAGAGTTGACGATCAGCTGCAGGTTGGAACAAAGAAAACTGATTCCAGACCAGTTTGTTTAATGATAATCTCAATAATCTCATTCAGATTTAGTTGGTTTTTGTTCCACAAACTGAACATTCATAAAATCTCCCTGCAGTCTTTTACTAATTCACCTCACTAAACTAAACTAAACGGTTTTCGTCCAAAAAATCACATTATCTGATCAGAATTTGTAGTTTTATGATGAGTCAAAAAAATAGAATAAAGTAAACATTTAAGAATAAAGCCATCATTTTAGTGAAAAAAGTCATTGGAAAAATAATGTTTTATTTTTATCATATGAGAGTAAAGCAATTATTTTATGAATTTAAGTTGTGAGAACATGACGATAAAAGTACAAATGTATTCTGTTAACGTTGCGACAGTTTTAGGCATCGAGACTCCAACCTGGACCTCTTAGGTTGTGGCCGCAGATGGAGGTCTGAGTCTGAGAGTCTTCTTCAGAGAATGGAACAGGGTCATTTTTCAGGAGCTGCGGACACCGGCACCGAGCCACGAGAACAAATATCAGCCTGAAGAGCCACTGCCGACGCTCTGGGTCAAAGCCGAGTCTCTGATCTCAGTGGAACTTTGAATTCAGCTCCTCTGATTGGACGAAAGTTAAGTTTTGAGAACGTTTGACGGGAACAGGTCAGAGGTTTGATACGAACAACACCTGCTCTGTGACTCCGGCAGAGCACGAGTCAAACGTCCAGCAGCTCAACGTTTAGGATGAAAGGACGGTCTGTGTCTCAGCCCTCATTAGCTCACACAGCCGTTAGCTCGTCACCGGCTCCGCCTCTGCACCGTCAGGGTTTATCTTCCTGCTAATTCTCCGTCTAGACTCGGACTCTCTGTCCTCCACCCTCCACCTTCTGCTGCTGACGGCCGACTTCAGTCCCCCGCAGTTTGTGAGGAAGCGGCACTGACGGAGAGAGAGGGTTCGATTCCCTGCAGAGATCTGTGGTCAGAGCAAGGCACCGCCGCTGCCGAGATCCGCATCCGAATCAGAGTCGGTTTTCACGCGTGGGGAATTTGCTCTGGTGCTGTGAAGCATAATGGTCAAAAACACAAGCTCTGCAGAAGTCGAGAATCAAAAATCCATAAATGAATTCCCCCGTTTTTATGACCAATAACAAAGTTTTTTCTCCTTTCAACACCAGCTTTTTTTTAATGGTCGGTACCAATAATAATAAGACCAACATTGTTCAAATATCAAAATCCTCGCTCTCTACAACATCTGCACGTGACAACGAGGGTCTGGTTAATAAAAGTCAGACACAGACACTTGTGATTCTGGGCCATAAAAACCCTCCGTGAACGTGTCTCTTTGCCGAGGCTGAAAAGTCTTCAGGTGGACAGCAGTGAATCAGAGAGGCAGCGGGCGTCTCACTCTCCTTCGGGCTTTCATCTGCTAAAAGCTCTGCTGTCTGAAAATGAAACATCCAGCAGGACCACCGCCTCACGGAGAGCTTTAAACCCGCAGCAGACACTTTGGATGTGGGTCACATCTTTCTCATCTCAGCAGCCCTCAGGCAGCCCGCCGACCTCCTCTCGTGCTGCTGCGGCCGATGTATTAACACGGTGCTCTCGGGGTCGAGGGTTCAATCCCCAGCAGAGCTCCTCAGGCTGAAACGTGGTGAAACATCCGTCTCATTCTCTGTTCTCTCACACCTTCCTAAATTAGGTGTCAGTCTATTTGGATGTTCTCTTTTTACACTGCGGGGAAAAGGAGAGGCTGATGTCACAGCAAACATTTCTGTTAAGGCAACTTTAGGTTCTGAGTGTTGACGGTCTCCAATATCAGACGAACCCTGACAGCTCCACCCACAACTAGTAGATCGGATTGTACAGAATGGCAATCCTACTGGACAAAACAAGCGTCGTCAACGACGGAGGAAGAGTTTTATGGTCAGAAACCAAGGACTGCAAGCGACCTGGATCTGGATCCTAAAGAACTTAGGAGGATGCAATAGTAAGTTGTTTTCCAGGTCACGTTGTGGTGACAAACGTGATCTCAGCTGTTTGATGATGCTGTGGTCAGTGGGTATTATACTGCCAGGTCAGATATTGTAACAATAAAGCATAAACAAGATAAACACATCGGCAGTATCAACGTATTGCCACTTTACAGATGCGTTCATTAACAACCTTTCCTGGACCTTTCTGGTAGTTGTGCGGGACACACTAACAGGATCTGCGGGTATCGAGGGGAAGTAAAACAATACGTTTCCTCATCCTCCCACAGTAAGAAGCTGTTGGCTTCGTAAAGCTGATAAACTACAAAATCAAGGTGTTGCAGTGAACTTACTGCGATAACTGTGCTGATGCTGTCTGCGTTTCATCTCTGCGGTAAAACCAACTGCGCCTGTTCAGTCTGATTTACTTTCCTGTAACTTTTCAAAGTCAGCGGCAGCTCCGACTTGTGTTTCATTGTCATCAGAGCCTGCGCGGTTAATAAGCCATTTTCGGGTCATGTTCTGGTGCACTGCCGCGGCTGGGGGGCTCATTCGGACGTCTGCAGCGGGACAGAGGAAACCGCATAAAGTGAAGCGGTGAATCTCTGCAGCTCCTCTGTTTGGTCTGAAGGATTAAGGAGAGAAGCTTTTCAGTCCAGGAAGTCAATCGAAAAGTTTGGGCCTAGAGCCAGAAATCCACTTTGGGCAACTCGACCCTCCTCAGTGGGGAGCTGCATTTAATATTCAGTTCATTTTCGGTTCTCGCTGGTGAAAGTCTGAGCTGCAGAACAGAAATGCTCAGAGTCTTATGTTATCACACGAGAGCAGCATGAAGTGCAAAACGAGGCTTCGCGGACCGTGTCCACGTCAGCGCCCGCCGACTACAGGTGCTTCATTCATTCACTCAGCCGGACACATCACTGGCTTCATGGCTCTGAGACAGCTGGATTTTCTGACTCAAGTTAAAACGTTTCCAACACATTCGCATCTGTCATCATGTCTTTACACTGACTCTGCAAACGTGTCGTCACGCTGATTTACAGTTAAATGCAGACTGATGTACCAACTTAGACGTAAACCTGCGATATCTGGCTGGAGAGTGATTCATTTTACAGTTGAAGCATTACTCCATCACTGTCGCAGACCTGATACGTACGAATCGAACGAATCGATCAGGAAAAAGAATCGGTAAAAAAGATTGATCCCTGCATCATCTGAGACGTCTATTCTCGGCACAAGTCCTGAGCTTTTGTGCTGCCTCCTTTCAATCAACCTCCCGACCCAAAACAACAAAACCACAAAACCACACACACGGACAAAGGCAGTTTCAGCGTCACTTAAAAACCAGACTGTGACTGACTGAGTGAAAACTGAGCCCTCAGTCTGATCTTACAGGATCCTGAAAACCAGTCAGACCCATGGATGCTACGCCAGCTAATGTTCGTTTCTTCTGGATCACACTTCCGTTCTGGCTGACTAACATATAAAGTCCCGGACCTCTGACCTGGCCTGCAACATCACCTCCACCTCCAGACCTCCATCAGAAACACCCCGACGTGTTCGTGGACGGAAACGTTTCAAGTTCCCGCGGCGAGGACTCTTCTCGTTCTGGCCTCTGAATTATGGACGACTTCTTCTTCTCCTCTTCCCTCCTTCATGTTTCTGGTTTTGATGGAGCTTGGATCTGAATGTGGGGGGTGTCTGTTTCATGTGAGCAGATATTCAACATTCATATTTTCCTGATCTCAGACACAGAGAGCTCTGTCTCTCTGTATCAGCAGGGTGAATTAAAACCAGATGAAGTCCTGTGGGGAGAAAACGCTGGGATTTGTTATTCCTTCTGTTGAAAGGCACTCCGTCCCCCTCTTCATCCTCTGTGGTCTCTGTACCATGAACGGCATGCAGCAGCTACTGCATACCATATCATATGGGGGGGGGGTTGAAGCTTCCAAACAGAGGCAAGGTGCCGGACCAGGACCAGCCGAACCCCCCAACACTACCAGTAACCCCCCATCTTGACAGCTGCTTTCATGTCGCATGGCGTCAGGTCGCTTCATTTTAAACTAAATGTAGCGCCTGCTTGGAGGCGGGGGGTCGTTTTGTCGCAGCGATGCAGGGATCCATTAGGGGCTCGTGCCGAAGTGATCGACCCCCCAGAAGGCTCCATGTCTGGACTGGGCAGAGCTAACGGAGGGGTGGGGATCTCTTTACATAAAAGGTGAAGGACCAGATTTGTGTGTGTGCAGTTGTGTTAAAAAGACTCTAATGGTTCGGGGCGACCCCGTCCAGAGGCTGACCGTTTTCATAAGGGTCCAGTCTGTTAAATAACTGTGACTTTATACATCTGAGCTGAGTTGCTACGCCTGTCAATCTTCACAGAGATACCGGTGAAGATTCACCATCAAAACTCAGTCATGTCAGAAACGACGGGCCCTCGATTTCAAACAGAAGTGGACGAAAGAAGCTTCGACCTGTCGATTTGTCGGCTGATATGACACCTTCCCAGGGAACCAGATCGAGAGGGTCCAGCCACGCTAGCAGCTCTGTGAGGCTGAACTCAGATTACTTCACGTCCGATTACAGCGTTCACTCGTCAGCTTCTCTCTATCTTCACACACCCAGAGCATCGATACGGCTTTTCAAGATTCAGCTCTGTGGCAGTAACGAGCCGAAGTGACGTTTTTCACGTCGGGAGTCCACTTTCCATGAATGGGTGACGACGACACAACCGCAAACACAGGTGCGAGCTAAACTATTACACGCAACGCCGCTGAATTTATTATAAGTCTACAGATGAGTTACATGGCAGCTTCTCAAAGTGCGGCTGAAACGCTGCTTCACCTGTTACAGTATGTCACAGGTTTCATTGGAGGAAATTCCTCTCTTTCCAAGGTGTCTTTCAAAGTTCCTAATTGTTTGTGCAGTGGTATTTCTACAGCTGCTACAAAACCCAAAAATCATGCGAAACGGTCACAGGTAGGTGGAAGAAAGTCAATAGAAAGCTTTGTTTTTTCAGAGAGCCTCGAAGATTAAAACCAGCGCCCCTCTGTTTCTACTGTGCATCTAATCCCGCGTGGCTCCCGTAACCTGTCACTGTTGTGTTTTATCAGAGGGGATTCTGGGATTTTCTGGATGCGAAAACATGCAAATTGACAAACAGATGGAGCGAAAAAAAAAGAGAAAAGCTCGGGCATCGCTGGCTGCCGTATTGTAATAAGCCCGCTGCTCCGCTGGTGTTTTCATATGGCTGTGTTAATGCGGTCGTCCCCTGTTGAATCTCCAACTGTCGACTTGTTACTGGTTTTTGGCAGAGAGCCTGAATCCTGACAAATCTCCTGCTTCTCTCAAACACAGATCCAGGATCTGGCTTCC
Source organism: Xiphias gladius (assembly GCF_016859285.1). Classification (NCBI taxonomy): domain Eukaryota; kingdom Metazoa; phylum Chordata; class Actinopteri; order Istiophoriformes; family Xiphiidae; genus Xiphias; species Xiphias gladius. The sequence goes on along the minus strand of NC_053403.1, from coordinate 578,855 downwards.
TTCCATTCTCCACATTTTCTCTTTAGGTTTTTAGTTTTTCCTCTGCTGCTGCCACAGACTGAGGTTTATCTGACCTCCACCACCCCGACCGCTTCACCTCCACCACCTGACCTCCACCACCCTGACCTCCACCGCTCTGACCATCTCACCTCCACCAACCTGACCTCCACCACCCTGACCTCCACCACCCTGACCTCCACCACCCCGACCACTTCACCTCCACCACCTGACCTCCACCACCCTGACCTCCACCACCCTGACCTCCACCACCTGACCTCCACCACCCTGACCTCCACCACCTCACCTCCACCACCCTGACCTCCACCAACCTCCACCACCCTGACCTCCACCACCCCGACCACTTCACCTCCACCACCCTGACCTCCAACACCTGACCTCCACCACCCCGACCACTTCACCTCCACCACCCTGACCTCCACCACCTGACCTCCACCACCTGACCTCCACCACCCTGACCTCCACCGCTCTGACCACCACCACCTGACCTCCACCATCCTGACCTCCACCGCTCTGACCATCCTGACCTCCACCACCCCGACCACTTCACCTCCACCACCCTGACCTCCACCACCCCGACCACTTCAACTCCACCACCCTGACCTCCAACACCCCGACCTCCACCGACCCGACCACTTCACCTCCACCACCCTGACCTCCAACACCTCACCTCCACCACCCCGACCTCCACCGCTCTGACCATCTCACCTCCAACACCTCACCTCCACCACTTTACCCCCTGGCCTCCACCACCCTGACCTCCACCATCCCGACCACTTCACCTCCACCACCCTGACCTCCACCACCCCGACCACTTCACCTCCACCACCCTGACCTCCACCACCTGACCTCCACCACCCTGACCTCCACCGCTCTGATCACCACCACCTGACCTCCACCACCCTGACCTCCACCACCCTGACCTCCAACACCTCACCTCCACCATCCCGACCTCCACCGCTCTGACCATCTCACCTCCAACACCTCACCTCCACCACTCTGACCACCTCACCTCCACCCCTTTACCCCCTGGCCTCCACCACCCTGACCTCCACCACCCTGACCTCCAACACCTCACCTCAACCCCCTGACTTCCACTGCCTCACCTCCACCATCCTGACCTCCACCCCTTGACCACCTGACCTCCACACCTCACTGTATGAAAGTCACACTGCAGAACACTGACACTGAACCACTGCTGCACAAGTCAATCATATAAACACAGGAGACAGAAAACAGTTCGTAATGCCGACGGTCTGTCTGTTTGTCTGTCTGTGTGTGTGTGTGTGTGTGTGTGTGTGTGTGTGTGTGTGTGTGTGTGTGTGTGTGTGTGTGTTGGTGTGTGTGTGTGTGTGTGTGTGTGTGTTGGTGTGTGTGTGTGTTCTGCAAGGAGCTCCAGGCTAATCGAGCCTTCAAAGATGTTCAGATAAAAGCAGAGTGAGTCTCTGCTCACTCCCCTCAGCCCTCACCATCCTCTGACAGATGCATGCTGGGAAGTCTCTGAAGTGAATGTTGGGTAATATTTGACCCTGAGACTTGTCTGAAGGCTTCGGCTGAGCTCAGGTGTTTGAACAGGATGGAGCTGCTGCTGCTGGAGGAACAGTAAACAGCGACGTTCACCGAAACTCTGCTGCTTTATGTCAGAGATGAACTTCTATATTGTACTTTATATACATGCAGGTAGTTTTAATTAATCTTCTGACATTTAATACCACATCACCATGTTCCAGCCCCCACAGATTTTACCTGTTTAAACCCTCTGTAGGACCGCGTAAAGACCGTCCCAGTAGGATGCTGGGTGATTTGAATCCAGATCCGAGTCTTCTATTTACTCACCTGTAAATACTGTAGACAGGTGCTTCCAAAGATCGTCTGCACTGTCAGGGGAAATTGAGTTGGTTGCTCCTGATGTTTATGCTAATATTAATAATAGTAACACTACTACTACTACTGCTACTGTTACTACTACTGCTACTACTACTACTACTACTACTGCTACTGTTACTACTGCTACTACTACTACTACTGCTACTGTTACTACTACTGCTACTACTACTACTACTGCTACTGTTACTACTGCTACTACTACTACTACTGCTGCTGCTACTATAACTACCAGTACTACTACTACGGCTACCATTAGTAATAATAATAATAATATAATAATAATAATAATAATAATAATAATAATGATGATGATGATGATGCTGAGTAGCAGTGTACAGAAGTCGAGGGGAACCTCCTCTCCCCAACCCCACAAACTTACATACTGAGTCTAAACCAGTTTCAGCCGTGTACAGCACAGTCACCTCCATTAGCCAATAAGAAAGTACAGAATATATACATAGCTCCGAGTGACTGATTAATCCATTTTTCAATTGGGAAACATTCAAAGCACTAAATTTAACGTGCCAGCCATCAGTTACCATCAGAACACAAAGTGATGTTTTCCAACTGTTTAATCAGCCTGACCAGAAGAAAAAAGGGTAATTTTAATCAATTAAACAAATAAAACAAATGAAATGTTTGGTGGAACATTTGTTTGTCAGACTACAACAACACGCTGCCTCTGTTCAGTCTGTGACACACTCAGTTATTCAGCACCAATAAATCCAGGTTAGACTCACAAACATCAGCAGACAAATTGAGCTGAAAACCTCGTCACACTCCCACCGTCCTGAGCCCTGAAGATCAGGCTGCTCGGCTGCTCTCTGACAGCTCCGACCGTTCCAACAGGATAAAAACAGTAAATCCGCCAATTAGATTCTGTACGGAGAGACGAGTCTGCGTTTGACTTTTGAACCGTGTTCACACAGCTGAGTCTGACTCAGATAAAATTATATGAAACCTTTTACTGATTCCTGTCGGTTGGGAATCTCCTCTTTTTAAATGCATTTGCTGCAAGTAGACACAAGTTCTGTTAAAGTACCTCAACAGTTCATCCAAACTTCGTGATGATTCACTGAACGAAGACCATAGGAGGCGGTTGAAAGCTCTTTGAGCTTTGATTATTTTGTGCAAAAATACTTTAAAATCGTACTAAATACCATTAAAGGTAGAAATTCACAGGTTCACCCCAAATTTGAAGTTAATTAAGGGATAAAGTAATGGATATAAGTGGGTTTTAAATACATTATCTGATGGTTACCAAATAACATTATGAGCCAAAGCCTCAGATCCTCAGGCAGAACTCTGCTGGTTGTTCCTAAGTCCTGGTTCCGGACCAAAGGTGACGAGGTTTTTCCAATCAGGACTTGAAGATCTGAGGCTGCAGAATCAGTGACATCTCCTAAACCACTTCTTCAAACATGTTTGTTATGTATTTTATTTTTCTTATTTTGCAGTTTTTATCTTATTTTGTTGAATTTTGTGTATTTAAATTGTGTTATTTTATTTAATTCACTGGACTTTTATTTGCGGGATTTTCATCTAATAATGGTGCAGAATTGTTTTATTTTGAGTTTCCTTTGTAAAGCACTTTGTAATGGTTTGACAGGTGCTGTATGAATATAGTTTATTATTATTATTATAGCTTTCTGTGTGGTTTTTGTCGATTCTGGTTTAGGGATGCAGGCGTGGTGCGTTCACTGACCTGATGAAAAAGGCGGCCGCAGCAGACGGAGACTGGCTGGTTTGGGTGGCGATGCTGTGAGTTGCCGGTTTGACTGCGGCGTCCTGACTCGAACTCTTCGTGGTCGCATACTCTCCGTCTGAAGCCGAACTCTGACGGACGAGACAAACAGGACGGGGACATTAAACAGGACTGGACGTTCAGCCAGAGCTCCACCGTCACCTTCTCTCGTGCAGGGAGCTGGAACAAGCTGCCAGTTATTATGGCCACGAAAGCGTCAGCTGCATCACCACCTCCTCCTGGACTGGAGGGGGGTGGAAACCGATTTGCGATTTGACCAACAGAGACGCAGAGGTGTGACTGAGTGTAGATGAAAGAGTCTCAGCCCTCATCTGGATTTCACCTGATACCAGACTCTTGAGGTGACCAGTGGAAACGAGACACGTCGCTGCTGTGCGACACGGACTGAGGAAGAAATTTCATTCTGCCGAGTTCTGATCCGACTGATGTTTGTTCTGTGTTTTCTGTTCGTCTCGTCCAGATGAGAAATGTAGTTTTAGGGGGAACGGTCCAACATTTTGGAAAATACTCGAATTTGTGGTTTTGTCCAGTCAGAATCTTTCAGACGGATACCGCTTTCAAGAATGATCCAGAATGTGTTTAGCCTAGCTTAGCACAAAGACTGGGAGCATGGGGAAACTCCGGCCTCACTCCATCAACAGAGAAATAAATAAATAAATACATACGGCTCCAAAGCCGAATCGTTTACGGACCTTCAGAAAAACAGTGTTTACTCCTCAGACTTCTGTACAAATCTGTACGAGGAAGCAGCTCTGCATGTGGAGGTCATTAACTAATTAGCCTGGTCATTAGCCTGATCGCTGGCATTCAAACTTCCCATTCAGCTCGATCACAATGTGGCTGCGTTTTTCCAGCTCACTGTGGCTAATGGCTAATCCTGCTGGGCAACGCTAATGACCAGAGAGCACACGGGGCTTGTTGTTCCGCTGTGCTGTTTGAAAGTCTGAATTTAATTAACTGACAGTAAATGTCTAATAATTGTTATATCTCATTACACAGTAAACCTACAGATTTATGTTTTACAAGTCGTAATGTGTTTTAATAAGTTTAATTCTGAAACATGACGATGTCAGTTTACAATAAAATTCACATAAGTATAAAAACATCACCACCGTATTAGTTTACCACCAGTGGAGTGAGTTTTTAAACTGCATCCCAGTGTCGTGGGATGAGAAGGCCCACACCAGAGCCTGACCGGCCTAGGCCCCTCCAGCACACAGCTCAATACTCGATTTAACAAACGCTTTCATCACAGAAATAATCGAAGGAAATCTGGGGGTCTGATGTATTTGATTTAGATTTATTGCACACAGTTGAAATCAGACGCTAAACCGAGCTGGTCCCGGGAGCAACTGAACCTGGATGTGAAAGCAGTCATGTTTATACCGTGTCCCGTATCCTGCCCTTTCTGGGGCTAACGATCTTACTCCTCCTTGGTTCCAGTGCTTTTTCTTTTTGACGCACACTTTGCTGTATCTCGTAAATAATAGTATAATATTGTCTACCACTCTACTACTAGATATCGTAGTTCGAAAAACAATGGTGTAACATTTCACAGCGTTGATTAATAACAAAATACTCTAACGATCATTTGACATCTGAATTATTATGATTATTGATTACATTGAGTTACTGAATCGTGTAAACAGGTAAATATCTCCCACACATGACCTGTTGGGTTATAAATCACGATTTTGGAGCTTTTTGTTGTGTTTGTCCTCGTTCTGTCAGGAGTAGAGCTCTTTCCAATCCTGTTTGTGTTTGTTCAGTTCATCTCTGGGCTCAGATCCGTGGCCTGGTTACGGTGGATTATCGTGACAACGGCGAGCGGTAAACGGGGAGTCCATTATTCAGCTGTTTGACTGGGACGCGCTCGGCCAGCTAACAGGATTACACCGAGACGGTTCACCACGGCAAAATCAGCAGCGAAAAACAGCAGGTCTGTTTGGTCTCGACCAGTCAGAGTAAACATGTTGGAGCTGGTTTGGCTTTTCTGGGGTTTTGGTTGGATTTAAGTTGTTTTAACTGAGTGTGCTTGGTCTGGCTCAGTGCAGTTCTGTTTGGTTTAGTTTGGCTGTTGTCACGTGCAGTCACTGGGGGGAGATAATATCAGGAAGTTTCGTACAGTTTCGTTACTAGAAAACTATAAGTGACTCACTTCCCATTTATATTTATTCTTTAAACCGGCTCCATTTTTCCAGAACAGTGTCCATTTCCCTTTTCACCATTGCCGGGCGGCAGGGAAGGTCTCTCAGCCACTGACTTACAGCCAGGGCTTCTGTATTTTGATGTGTTTGGCCAAGCAGAATATTTTGACCATTTCTCGTGGAGCAACAGACGACCGAGACTGGCGTTGTTGTGATTACCTTATGAGGGGGAGGGCTCTAGCTTCCTCACTTTCTGTGGTACTACCAGTAAAACTGCAACGCTTAAAGAAATACCATTCCTTGGGTTGAGCCAGAAAAGAAGATCACCTCTTCTCTACACCTGAATATGTCTTTACACTCTGACTGCTTGAGACACTTGCAGCCTCTTTGTCACAAATACAGTCGAAGTTTGGTCGACTTCTTGACTCCTGTATTGGGAAACGAAAAACGTATCCCTGGTACCCGCTGAACTCTGGGAAGCAACTTGAGATCTTGAGAAAATAATTTACATTTGATGACTTTAGGAGATTTAATACTTTATTTTTTTTCCAAATATCTATGGATCAGAAATTTTATTTTAGTGATGAAGGTGGCAAAAAGATGAAAAAGTGAAAATCTCCCAGGTTGACTCTGTTACTTTTAACCTTTCATGCATTCAAAGTACATTTTATGCTCATGTTTTCTCATATTCGATCATTATTAACCACATATACTCAAATAATCATTTATTATGTACTATCATTATCATTTATTGATCACCTGTACTCTCCTATTCATGTAGTATTCATATGTACTCGGGTACTTTTTATGTACTTTTATCAAATAAGTCTAGAAGCTAGGGACCCATAGACATTCCTGTGGGGTCCGTTGGTAAACGTTAGGGGCTCTAACCATGGGCCTGTCCCTGAAGGTGAGGCCTCTCCCGGCGAAGTCTCAGCCTTTCGGTAACCTGCCCGCCTAAGGTCCAGTAGGTAGGGGAGGAGACCCCACAGTAAGCCCAGCTCCGGCGCTGCCTACACTTAGAGGGGATCGTCGCCTTTTGGATCAGGGCCACTGCGTCGTCACGGCCCGACATTCCCGGCGTGGAGGTTCGCTCTGGGAGCCCTGTCGCCCGATTAGTCTCGGCCAAAAGAGGTCACCTCCGCGTTGTCTATATTATATATCTTACTATATATTACATATTACCCGTCACATCTTATTTCACTGCATTTGGGATCGTACAGTGAGTGAGTGATGAGTGAAAACTGAAAGTTTTATCTGAAATGATCCTGTCCGTCATGCCTCTGTGCCCACGATTATACATCTGTTACATCTATTATTTTGCATCCGACTGATTCTGAAGGAACTTTTAGCGGCACACGACAACATGGTGTCTCAGCCCTTTGCAGTTTCATTTAGCCTTGTTTGCTTCGGTTGGGTTGGTTTGGTGTAGACTCATATAGATTCATTCAAGTTAGTTTGGTTTCTGGTCTGGGTTAGTGTGGTTAGTTTGTTTGGTTTAGTTTGTCGATGTGACTGGTTTGGTTCAGTTTGACTTGACCGATTCATTCTTTAAGTTTGGTTAGTTCCCCTGCGTGTTTTGTTTTGTTCTGATTCACATGGTTTAGTTTGGTTTAGTTTGGCTGTAGATGCTGGTTTTAGGTCTATTTCGTTTAGTTCCGTTTCATTTGGTTGGTTTAGTGATATTCTTGTCTGGTTTCTTTTCATTCATTTCTGCTTCGTTTGGTTAATTTTGGTTCGGTAGGCTGTGAATCAGCTCTTTAGGTTCTTGCCAAACTGCCGGTTGTGTTATCTCCCTCTTGGCTGCTGACCGAGTAATCAGCTTAGTGCCACCTGGTCCTGGTTCAGTTTCTGTTCTCTGCGGATTCATTTTCAGCGAAAGCTCCTTTTAAGGGAACGAACCACTGAAACACAGAGATAAGAAAATGACATATTCACCATTTGGAAAGACCACAGATAGAAAATGACTGACAGCTATGTGTATGCGTATATATATGAATTTCCCGAGGATTGTGTTATTATCAAAGATTGAGAGAATGGACCAAACTACACACATTTGGCCTAAGAATAATCTTTTAGATCCTGTGGGAGTTCAGTGTTCCGGGTGTATGTGGACACTGGGATCGGATCTCTCAGTGCGGACAGGAGAAGTCATAGCGAGACAGCAGAGCCGGTTTACGTCGCTCAGATTGAGGGTTTTTTTTCGGCAGAATGAGGATCTGTCGTGTGTTTGTTGTAAAGCAGAAACCCTGAATGCTTCCCGGCTCACACGCAGGTCTGCGTGTTGGTTTTCTGCAGCTGAAGTCAGAGCTCTGGAGGATCCGAGGCGGCTGAAGTGGCTGCCGTTCCTCTCAGCGTGCTGATGGGGAATAATGAGGTGGATAACGAAGACGTGGCTTCCTGCAGCGGTTGGAGAGTTTACCAGCTGTGAGAGAGCAGCCGCTGCCGTCATCCCGCATTAACAGCTGCTCCACCAAAACCATGCATCTGCAGAGCTGTGACTCACAGGAAGGAGAGGAAATAATCGCATTTTATATCTGAACTGGCTTCACCTGGAGTTACTCAGTTCGGGGAAATGAAAAGGTCATCTGAGTGTGAGTCACAGTGAGGCCTTGGTGACGTGGAGATAAATAATGGCGCTAACGGAACTTTAGGGGGCGCTGTCCCTCGCTTTGCCTGCTTTGCCATCAGTTGTTGAAATGTGAAAACTGTATATATCTGCAATAGTCCCTGCTTCTAGAATCCATAAAGTCATGTTGGAAAAACCTGCTGTCGTCTTTTACAACATGAGGGATTCAACCAAGGGGTTAAAAGAACATTTCAACATTTAGGGAAATCCTCTTCTTGTCTTTCTCTGAGTCAGATGCTCAGATTGATCCGACTCTCACGTCTGTAGAGCCAGCAGCGGGTTAGCTTAGCTTAGCATAATTTCCTCTGAATAAAAACGAGGTGTCGAAACAAAGATAACATCTACTGTATATTTGTTAAAATAGATCTCAGAGGAGTTGTTATTGTCGCTGTGGCAACTGCTGCAAATGCACAGTAAACTCCTGCACCACTGACCCATCTGATGAGCATCTTCTAAAACGCTGCAGTAGATGGAGACGAGCCGAGACTGGGACGCTTGCAGGGCCGAATTTGCCCTGAACAGAGTCTCTCAGGCAGATGTCTCACTCATACAGTGCAGAACCCATTCACTTAACGTGAAGTTGACAGAACCCAACTGTGGCCCAACCTTAAATATTTTAAACCTAAAGGATTTGACTGACAGGGTTTTTATGGATAGTGCTCATTCTGAAGGGACATTCTGTCTGCAAGTAAGATGTCAGGGTAAAGTCTTGCCCAACAAAGCTCCATGTTTGATATGTGGAGATTTGAAGAAAAAAAAGTCATTTGAACCTCTGCCATCATGTTACGAAGACTCCACTACCCACAATGCCTTGTGGTGGATTCAGAAAACTCTATGTTTTTAGCATGCTGTAATTTGTAAAGCTGTAAGTTGTTCAGAGTTGTTCAAAGATGATACCACAGTACAAAGCACAGTTTGTGTGGGTTTCAGACTGACGGTCCATTTGTAACGATATCACGGCGGTCAGGGTGTAAAGGACGGGTCGTCGGTGTCAGGAACACGGCCAAGGCGATGAATCCATACTTAGCTTGACGATTATGAAACCTGCTGCCGGAGGCCACGGTGGTCGCTTGGGATTTGGTCCGGAGACAGGTACCCCAACAAACACTGGTCAGATTCTCACAAAATGTCCTGATCTCACTCCCAAGTTTTGTTTGTTGTATGATTCCACGGCATCTTAAGAGGTGAAAAGTCTCTACTGTGTCAAAGTCTATATGTATCCTGTGTTCTTAGTTCTCGATCAGACAGAAAATGTGCCATTGAATGTCTTTATTTGTCTGCGGACGTCAGGTAGAAACGTGTCTGTAGCTGCTCAGTGTGGTCAGTGTGTTTTATTTGTTGATCATCTTCAGCGTGAAACAAAACTAAGGAGCTTCCACTGCAGCTGAAACCTACAGGTCAACAAGCAGCGCTAACGTCAATCACGTGAATATCACTGATCCATAACGTACGGCAGCTCTGAGCCATGAAGAAAAGTTTAACAAGACTTGGGACCATTGAAGTTGTCTGGATAAAGACGTGGACTCTAAATCCTAAGTCAGACTGTAACAACCTTTCCTGCTTCTTATTTTTCTGGCTGATTATTTAACTGCTGTCTGTTTTTGTTTTAATGCCTCTGTATTAGCTGTGTGGGGGTGGATGGGAAGACCAGTATCTGATGCACTGAATGTAGCTCAAACAAAAATGAAAGATGAGGCAGTAAAGGATGTTGCTGCTGTTTTTACTAAAGTCGCAAAAACAACATTTTCCATCATTCATTTTTCAATCAAAGTGAAATCCAATCAAACCAAATCTCTCTTCTTGCTCCAGCTCCATTTTGTACACTCTACTCAAAAAAAACCTTGACATGACTTGGCTGACATTGAACTGAGGAACAAAAAATCCATACACAAGCTTTATTTTTAGTCCTCTTTGTAAATAATTCCACACCTCCTCCTCCCCTTGGTCACCTCCCTCCCTTCCGTCCCTCGCCTCCTCCGAGCAGACAAAGCAGTGGTTTTGTGAAAAATCCTCCAAAAATCCTCAGTCAGTGTCGTCCTCCTCATGTGTTGTGACGTCTGCAGCGACCTCTCCGCTCTGATCAATAACCTCCTCCATCTCCCTGCGGCAACCTCAGATTATATTTGCATCTGTAATCGTTTCTCATCGATCCCACCCCCTCATTATAGTCGCTTCACAGTCAGGAATGCGAGGGTGAATCTATAGAGGAGCAGCCGAAACGTACACGAGTCGACCCCGAACGCCGCCGCTCTGAGAGGAATACCGTCATCCGACCCCGAATCTGAGTCTGAAGACGAGTTTGACCTGAAGGTTCAGAGAAACACAGGCGGCTGCTTCAGCTGAGAAACTAGACCAAACTAGAGGTGAGGACATCGTGGAATATGTGAAGGTATCCGACTAGATTTTATATCTTTTACAATAATGTCTTTTTATCCTGTAAACAAATAGTTGAAGTTACTGAAAAATCCTGTAAATTCCATAGAAAACAGGCCTTTTTCAGGGAAAGAAATTTGCCTGTAGCAGTGGAAGGAAATGAAGCCTGATAGTTGGTGCAAACAATTCCCACAGGTTCCCCACTTAAGATGATGACTGACGAACCCTCTGTCTGTACAAAGGCGGAGGTGGAGCAAAGCGTGTTACTACACCCTCACTAGGTCAACACTGGTGTCAGACTGGAGCGAGAAAGACAAGTAACAGAAGAAGACAGACTGGTTGGTCGGGGCTTCGTCCTACAGCAAGATAATGACCCAGAACATCAGAAGAACAGAACCAGACGGCGGCTTCACATGATGGAAGACCAGCACAGTCTCCAGACCTGAACCCCGTGGAGCTGGTTTGGGGTGAACTGGACAGAAGGTGAAAGCAAAGCAAACTGCAGGTCCAACATGTTGATGGAAACTTCTGCAACAGTGTTGGGACCAACTTTCTGAACAATGTTTGATTTCCACTGTAGAAAGAAACGTCAGGAGTTCAGCTGCTGGATGAGTCAGTAAGAAGGAAGGAAGGCGTGAACCACATGCATAGTGAGTGTGTGAAAGACCCAGGGCTGTGCTCTCAGTACTGGACTTGGTCCCCCGGTGCTGTTCTCTGATTCCTGCCAAGCAGAGGACCGGTTTGCTCACAGTGACAAGTCTTCTAAGTATTACCAAACCTAAACCGGAGACTAATGAGTTGGTCTAAACCATGACATTTTGAGAAGAGGAGGACAATTTTGCAAAGTGAAGAAATGTTTGTTGAGACAAAGACGTCACGCTGTCCTCTATGAAGGACATTTGTTTTTCCCTGGTTATATAATAGTCATCAGTTTCAGCCCTGCATGAGAAAGGAAAGGTGATTTTGTCACTGCTGGGACCCCATACACCCCCATCAGATGGGGGCCTACTCGGCCTCCCTCCTGTTTTAAAGCTTGAGTCAGATTTGCTTTATAAATTACATGTGTCCCTCCCTGCTTACCGTAGCGTGTTGGTTTTCAGGTCTGCAGCAGGAGACCCTCCACACCCCCTCCAGGTAGTGGTGTGCATTCAGGGGGAGGGGTGTAACTGTGGCCAGCCCTTTGGTTCCGCCCCCGCCCAGATAGGTGCTCTGAACTCCGCCCCATCTCCACAGAGCCTCGCCCCCCTGCTGCTGCTCCTCACACGACCATCTCTGCTGCTTCACCGGCAGCCCGGCGCCCACCCAGCCGCTCTCTGAGGCCGGTGGGGTGCAGCTGGCGGTGGCGGGGGGGGCGCTGGGGGTGGCGGGGCGAGGCGTCATCTCCCCGCTGATGCCCAGAGCCCGGCGCAGAGCGAGGCGTCTCAGCTGCTGGAAGGAGGCGCCGCAGACGTCGCAGCTGGCGTCGACAGAAGCATGGCGGCTGCGACGAGGCCACTGGAGGCGCTGGAGCTTATCGAAGAGGAAGGAGGCGTAGGCCGGGTCCTGGAGGGGGGGTTAAGAGAGACGACACAGCGCAATGATTTATTAACGTGTACATCACCCAGAGAGTCTCTCCACACTTTACAGGTTCAATTATAAATGTAAAACACAGCCAGAGTCTGATATTCCTGGAACTATTCAAGGCGTCTGCTCTTTACTTTTAAATAAAATCGTGAAGTAACAAACTAACCAACATGGAAATTTTAGCGCAAGGCGGTATCCAGTCCCTACTGTGCGTCCACCGCTTGAAACCACTTGAGTTTCGCCGTAAATCAGATGGAGAAAACTGGAGAACCAGGTCTTGACGTCAACTAATCGAAACCAGAAAAAGAGTTGCCTCCAGCACCAAGAAGGTTTCTGCTGTGGTTAAAGGGTCAAGAGTCGTCTCCTAGATCTTGTGTGAACCAGTGAACATTTGCCCTGTTTTTTATTTTTATTTTTATTTTTATTTTTATTTTTTATTTTTTTTGACACTGTAGGATCCAGCAGCAGCTCAGTTTTCACTTCATTCAAAACGTCTCCTCTTCGCCACAAAGACTCTTCCTCGGTCGTGCTGCCTCATCTATCATCATCTATCATCAACCAGCTGCTCAGCGTCGAAAATCCTCCGCACATACACAGAAGCACTGGTCTACGGCAGCGGCAGCGGGACATAAAAGCTGTCAGCGCCTGTAGATTCACAATCCGGCCTGTCAGGATCTGACCTCCTGTCGCCACGAGCCACCGATCCTTAATGGAGGTCAGTGTATGGGTGTCACATAACTTCACACAGACGCCGCGATGGTTTACAACCAACCAGACGGCTGCAACAGCTCCCAGAGCGAGGACACAACGCAGAGCTGCAAACTGCACTTCAGTTTCTTCTTCTGATGCATTTAGTGGCAGAAACGAGGAACAGCTCAGATACAGGAGACTTATCGGAAAAGTTGCATCCAGTTAATCAGCAGTCATTTGCAGTAGTCCTGTCTGAATATCCGTCCCTTTCCAAATACATTCATATTTATATTTATTCTGTTTTTTGCCTGATACATTTGTAGAAAATAAAACTGTTGCATTCAGCACTGACCTTGTCTCCAGCTGCGGTTAACGTGTGAGCTATGTTGTCCAGTGTTGCTCAAGTTACTTGAAAACTGGATCATTTACTCATTACATATCACCCATTTTAAAAAGTAATGACATTACTAATCAATCAACAGAAAAAGTCATTCGCTTTGAAACTTTCGTTCCCGTCAAACACGTCGTTAAACAACTTTAACGTCTCGTCTTGTGTATTTACCAGGCGCAGGAATGGAAACAGCTCAGAGATTCACTGACCCCCTACGTTTTTTCACCAGCTACGTCTTTCCTGACGCTGGGAGGTTGTGAAGGGACAGAAACCTCAGTAATGACCAGGGAGCACCTCCTCACACTGGGACTGATGTCCCGATGAAAAGGCCCAGCCCTGATCACAGTGTGGGCACAACGCAGACGAAGAGAAGACTTATCAGATGCGATTTTCCGGATCATGAGTGGACACTCGAGCCACCTGAGCCCGCAGCTGCGCTGCGTCTGAGTTTGACTGCACAGACGTCAGTTTGTGGGGTTAGTCTGTCGGTTCGCTATTCGGTAAACAGGGAAATGTTTTTACCCGTGTTGGTTCAGATCACGTTGCATGTAGCCGCTTTTATCTGGCTCTGCCAGTGGATTCTAGCGGACCCCGATCTGTGGCGTCTCGGGAGGCAAAAACATCTCCTTTGACCTTGGCCGCTACAGCAACGCTGCTTCGCTTTTATCAGAATGGATGTTTTCCCCCAAATAACCTCAGACAGCAGCCCAACGTCTCCAGGAGAGAAGACAGTTTGTCCCTCAGGAAGATCTGCTGCTGCTTCACCTGAGACCTGAAGGCTTGACCTGCGTAACCCAATAGAAAATTCCCCAACACAGAGGATTCATTTTAAAACTTTTCAAGTCAGAAAAATCCTCAAATCTTAAATGCGAGCGTCCAAAACAGGCTCTGAATCTTTCATGCGCTTTACTGCTGATGGTAAAGTAACATTTAGTCTCCGTCGTCCAGTTTTTAGATCCATCTGAGGGAAGGAAGAGTAGGAGGAAGCGAGGAGGTGGAAGAAGAAATATGCAAAGAATAAGGAGGAAAAGAAGGATGAACAGAGTTGGAAAAGCAAAAAGGGAAGAAAAATTGGAGGAAAAATAAAGTGTTACATGGGAAAATACGATAGAAAAAAAAAATTAACATGTTGCATTATGGAGCTGAACGGTCACTTAGCGACCGACGGCGAACATACGGAACATGTGTTACATATTACGACCCAATAACTCCAGTTCACACCGGGGGGCTTTGATTTAACGTCCATCACTATGAAACCAGGCCGAAAGGAGCACCATGGCAACGCTGCATGTGTCGTGTTGATGGCCACGACGTGAACGGATGGACTCAGGTTCACCCCGATGAAGCTCAGACGACACGACGTGATGAAGGAAGAAATCACCGATCACACGTGACAGAAAAACAAACTTCACCTCATGAAATGACAGAACTAACAGGAAGTTACCCGTGACGTCCGGCGGTTTCACAGTCCCCATCAGTTTCTTCCTCAGTTTGATCCTGAAGCTGCTTCAGCACTGACCCGTCTGACTCCAGACCAGCAGGCTGCTCCTCTTTGCCCTTTAAACCTGCGCCCGTTCACTCGTCCTGACAGCGCGGCGTCGCAGCAGCCGTGACCCCGCAGCTGCTTCAGCAGCTTAGACCCCGACGTCACGTCCTGCCGACCTCTGTCACTCAGTGACACGTGCTCCGGAGTTTACGCTCCGGAGTCTAAGATAAACCAGCTCCGCCACAGCCGGCGGCTACAAGGAACCAAGTCTGTGGTTCTGACAAAATTAAACCACAAAAAACGACAGCTCCACAGGGCTGGGGCTCATGGGAAATGATGTTTTTAAATACCGCTTCAAAAAAAAGCATAAATATTGAAAAAACAACGAAATCACATTGTATTTCAAAAATAAAGCTCAAATCCAGCTTTGAACCAACAGCAGCAGTTAAAAGGTTTTGTCATGAGTAAGACTCCGAGCCGTCAGTGTAGTTGAATTCATTTCCTCCCAACTTGATTCTGTGGATCTCATGAGGACCATGACGCAACAGGTGCAGCAGCCTCACACAACTCAGTGAAGAAAAATCAGGAATCGCCGCTGAATCTGTCGCTCAACATTGTTGAAGTTATTAACACAGCCATGTACAATACACACACACAGTCACTTTTACCTGATTCTGTTTGACCAAGTGCTTTGTTTGAATGTTTTAACCTCGATTTAACTCAGTCTTTATCTGTTCGGTGCCTGTTGAGGCTGGTCACGTAAAACAGAGCTGACAGAGTCTCGGGTCCGCTAGTTACTGGTGTTGTTGGAGACGTGCTGCCTCCGGAACATTTCGGCTGGTTTAGCCGATAGCAGAGAACTTCATTTCATGTCTGCGACGGAGTTTTTCGTTCTCCATTTACACACGTTGGGATTTATTCTAAATTTCTTGCAATCTGAATGTTTTTAGGAAAAAATAAAACTAAATAAATGACAATAAAACGGATTTAATATTCTCCACCAGAATTACATTTACCAGTACAGAGAAACAAGACTTTAATCTAGGAAGGTCAATTTCCCAGAAAGATATAACAGAGAGGTTAAATGGATACTTCAGATGTGGAATATGTTCGGCTCAGGATTTGTAAAATGGCGGCCGTGGCGTGTTGGAGGTTCAGGTTCAGTCTGACCTCCACTGACTGACAGAACGAGTAATTAAAGAGAGCAGGAACAGTAATGAACTGTCCTGCAGCCTCATCAGTCTGAACGAACTCTGTAGCAGCCCGCAGGTCTGACCCAGTCTCAGCGGACGGAGGACGAGGACGGCGACTCGTGAGACACCGATCACACGTGAGTTCGACCCCCTGAAAACAAATACGGTCGGACCAGACTTTAGAAAACTAGAATGAAAAGATCGTTAACGATGGCTCCGGCGTAAATAACAAGAATTTTAAAAATCCTCAGCTGGTCTGAAGTGTTCACATTCGTCTTCTATGAAGGCCAGTTTCTGTGGGACATGACGGTACGCCTGGTTTTTCTGGGTACGTATTGTTTATACATTCGGTCCGTGGAAGATACTGGTCTGGTACAAAACCAGACCCTGTTGGTTCACTGATCTCCACAGGAGCTGGTAGGTGGTCAGAGCCAGGCCTGCTGTTTCCCCCTGTCTCCGGTCTTTATGCTAAGCTAGGCTAACCAGCTGCTGTACAGACACCAGGCTGGTATTAATCTGAACATCTGACTGTCAGAGAATCCGTTCGGGGTTTGGTTTTGTCAGGTCTTTTAACATTCAAACGTCTGCTGTGTCCCACCTGGTCCTGGTCTGCCTCAGACTTTGAGTTTTTACTGATCTGTTGCTCAAGCTGCTTCTTCCTCAGTTTATTCTTTTCTATTATTACATGGCCAAAAGCACGTGGACATGTGAACATATGTAACAGCGTTACGTGATTGTGACACCACAGGTTTAAATCTGTGCCGCTATAACAAAGCAAAGGTGCCGACTATTCTCTGGTTCCAGCTTCTCTTCTGTCTTATGTGAAAATAAATCTCGATTATCTTTGACAATCTATCTAATGAAGATAACTGGAGACTTAAAGACCACTGTTGTCAGAAATGTCAGTGTATATTATTATGATCCCCCTTGTTTGGAGCTAATGGCCCATTCAGACGGTATTTCTGTCTGACTGCAGTTTTGGATGGAACTAAAGGGAGAAAATCCAGACCCAGAACAAAAGTACAGGGCTGTCCACATACTTTTGACATTGTGGTGTCAGTCAAACTGAACTGGAATTAAAATATAAGATCCATCATTTACATGGTTTTCAAACTCATTTTGGTTCAATGTGGCTTTAACTCTCTTGTCGCACAGATTTGATTTCTGATCGGGTGACTCGTAAACAGCAGGGTGTTAGTCCTCACGACGGCGGGCAGAGAGCGTATTTGTCTTTTGGCTCCTCTGGGTTTTGTTCATACAAACCCAACACGCTCTGAAACAGAGACGTAACTAACATCTTACCCAACGGAGATTATTTTTCATTCTGCAGAGAGAAAATGGATTTTTTTCATTCGATTCATTTCACTCGACACTCACATTAATCAACTCACTAATTCCCCTCCGTGGATATGAGGGCGTTTTGAATGCTAATTACTCGTTTAAAGTGTGTTTGATGTAGCTGAGGGTAAAAACTAAACTCGCCGCGTCGCCTCCCTCGGCTATAATTATCTCATTAATCACGAGAGCTGCTGGGAAAACGAAACGTCTCTTTACTGGGTTTTATTTATTAGAACCTGCAGGCAGCAGAACTGAGGGCATGTTGGACATGATGGTTTCTTTCATCTCTGTTTACTAAACCAGGAAATCTGCTTTCACAGCAGAGACAGATGGTAACCCTCCAGGTTTTCAATTTCAGACTTGCAGGAACTTAGCAACCCCTTAACGTTCTGTCTCTGGTTCTGCTTTTGTTCTCTCGGTTCTTCGCTCACTTTGGGGTTCCTGAAGCTAAATCTGGACTCCGTGTGTCAATATACAGACGATATTCTAAATTTCAACTTCTGACACGTGTTTCACTGCAGCTCTGTCTCCTAGAAATAACTTTTATGTCCAACTAAACTGAAACAGTAAATATCTTTTGTGGGAAAATGCAATTGTGACCAGATCACATCTTTTATTAACGTCATAAGGAAATGTTGTTAATTAATGTATTTAAGTGACAAATACGCATTGGTACTCAACCTGTTGGTAACTGGCACAAAAAGTGTAAAAAAAAAAAAGGTTAATGAAGGAAATTAAAAAGGTAAACTGTAAATCAGTGTAAAAAGTGTTTTTTACACCTGGAACCAGCAGAAACGTCAGGTTCCATCACGTTCTCCACCCGGTTCTCCATCATCTGAGCTCTGACTGCAGCTCATCTAACGACCTCGTCTCGCCGCGTCCTCTTCTTCTGTGGTGGTTTCACGGCAGCGACTGGAGAACCGGCTCCACCGGCCGTTGATCTGCTCATGTTCACACAGCGGCGGTGGAGGGAAACAAGACTTCGCTCAGGTTTCGTCGCACTGAACTTGGATGGAAACTTAATCATAACAACTTCGCACTGTTTCCTCTTTTGCTCCAGATGGACAAGAATCATAATCCCTGCAGCCGCTGTTAGTTGAACATGAACACATGTTGTTTTTGGCTTATTTACTTCTGTTATGCTGATGCAATTGAGAAAACCTTCCTCTTCCTCAGGGTTTTTCCCCAAATGTCTGGTTTAAAAACAGATTACCGCCGTCCGCTTCACTGAAACTCGACCAGGCTCAGAACATCATCATCTAACAGCTGCCTCAAACCAATTACAGAGTGGAGTGAAACCTGCCCGTTATCGCCACCAAACAGCGTCCACGCGTTTCCCGTCCAAATACCAGCAGTCTAATCTCCAAACTCATCCAAACGTGAGAGTCAGACAGTCAGAGGACGATAAGCCAACAGCTGAGAGTCAAAGTGAAGATAAAAAGTGAGGACGGAGCCTTCGAAGGCTTCGGGTTCAGCAGCAACAGGATGAAATGTCACTAAAGATGCAGACGAAGACAGGACCTGGAAAATCCAGCTGACAGTCGACAGAACAGTCCCACCTTTTAACCTAAATATCGACATGTGGTTATTTTACTGTCCTTTACTATGATAATCCAGAGACGTTTTATTCATAACTCAACATGACTTCACACATTAAACTTGTCTTTCTGAGGTCGCTCCTTCTTCTTGTGTAATAACAAGTCTTTATTCACACATTTGGTTTGACCAAATTATCGCCTGAGCGACAACATGCTGAAAACCTGTTCTCCTTTACTCCTGCCTGATGGGCAGAGAGAGAATTAAACAGAAACATCAAAGTTCTAAAAATACCAGCTTCTCACAACACTGAAGGAAAACACAGCATGTAATGGTTTAAACCCACGTGCAGCCAAATTTGAATTTTGACAGCTTCACTGTGTGTAAAATCTGAGGAGCAGCGTCCTCCTGGTGTCCTGCTGAAGATGAGGGACTCGCTCTGTTTGAGGACAGATAAAGCTCCACCTCCTCAGAGGGAAGCCCCCGGTCTGTTTGAGACAACAAATCAAGTCCAAACTGAGCTGTTTCCTGATGCATGGAGTAATGGTTACGAGGTGTCCAGACTTAGAACTATAAACTATGTTAAATATAAAGAAATTAAGTTTAAAAAATTCACCAAGACAGTCTCTTGTCTTAACAAAAGAAAGCCAGTCCTGATAACTTTAGCTTTAGCTTTCAAAGTCTTTAGCTGGGATCCATCACGAAGGGAGAAAGTTGTGTAAAGCCCATCGAAATCTTTCTTTACTGTACTTTACTGTGTTGTCGTACTGCGAGTGTGTGAATATGAAAAATCATACGAGGAATTCATATGAAAAGTTATTTGGTTGCGCCAGATTGACTCTGTTCTGACTCCGGCCTTGGCAAACTTCGCTAAGCTCTGATGCCAACAAGTCTGTTCCCTCCTCTGCTTCGGTAAAGCTGAGCATAGAAAACCTTCAGGCAGCAGCTTCTCCCCTTTATCCGGCGCTGACGTCACTTTAACAGGTGAAAGTCTCGGCGAAAAGTCAGAGAGAGGCACTGGGTGAGAAAGGGAAGAGGACGAACATACACGTTCAAGTCATGGAAAGTATCTGAAGGCAGAAGACAGGACACGCTAAAGCGTTTGTAGGTAAATGTACTGTCTGTTCCATCTCTCTATCTATCTGTCTGTCTCTCTGTCTGTCTGTCTATCTATCTGTCTATCTGTCTATCTATCTGTCTGTCTCTCTACCTCTCTATCAGTCCATCCATCTATCTATCTGTCTGTCTCTCTACCTCTCTACCTCTCTATCAGTCCATCCATCTCTCAGTCTATCTGGGTCCAGACTCGAGCACGTTTCCCTCCACTGAAGTTCTCTGTGCAGAGGTGGAGGTTTTACCCGCGATACCAAACCGTCAGGTGACGTCTGTTGTTCATTCGTGCTTCCTTCACCTTCGCAGTCCGACCTGCTGCAGGCGACCAGGCAGACCGGCTCTGTTTCCTCTTTTAAATCTCAGTTAAAAACACGCCTGTTTTGAATTGCATTCCCTTGAACGGTTTTGTTGTTTACTCTGTGTTTCAGTGCAGTTATGTTTTACCTTCACTGTATTTATTTAACATCATCTGGTCATTTTTTCTTTTTGCTTTTTATCTGTCTGTAACTTGTTTTTGAAGAAAAAATGTAAGATCAATCCTTTGGATTATTAAAAGCAGCCAATGTGAAATCATGTAGAGGAGAGGAGTGTTCACGGGCTCTGTCTCAATTATCAGTCATCAGGCATTTCTTTTTAGAGTTCTCTGTTACTTAGTCACGACTGCTTTAAAACACAGGACGGTTTTCAATGGCAAAGAAAGCGTCCATTGCGTGAACTAATGGGGACAAGAAGACTCAGTGTGAGTCTATTGATACTTTGGGAACTGACACTGAGGCATGAGACTGTGTGAGACTCCACCTCGGTGCCGTTTCAGCTAATTCTGTTCCGGATGTTGTCAGTTTTCATTTCTCTGCTCTTCGTTATGAACTCAGTCATGTGTCACAGTATCTGATTAATCTGAGACTTTTAATTAACAACACGAGGATTGGAAGGTCATCCTCTGTGTGTGTGTGTGTGTGTGTGTGTGTGTGTACTTGTATGGCGATACTTCGCGAGGACCAGTTTGAGTTTTAGACCATCATCGTGAGGACATTTTGTCCAGTCCTCACACTTTCAAAGGTCTGTTTGAGAAGTACTAACGTGTTTTTGTGTGTGTGAGAGAGAGAGAAACTTGTGCCGACTAAAAGCTCTTTCCTATGGCAGTTTCCCATTTTCTTTTCTAAATGAACATCGATTAATTCCATTAACAGCTACGTCTGTCACACCCACCGCTACTGCTGGATCTCAGTCAGGGAAAATTACATGCATCTGTTGTCAGAGAAGACTGTGAAGGGACCACATTTAGTCTCTTCTTCTTACCTGGCGACCTCGTGGTGACCGCTAGCCTCCAGGAATCGCTGCCACAGGCCAAGAAATACTCCACCACACAATGCCCCCTTCAAGTGACGAGTCATTATCTTTAAACGTTTCGAGACGTGTTAACCAGTGACCTTTAGAGCTGCTGGTAGGTGGATTCTCTTACCTTCGGACAGAGCCAGGTTAGCTGTTTCCCCCCGTTTCCAGTCTTTATGCTAAGCTAACCAGCTGCTGACCTGAGAGTGGTGTCAGTCTGAACACTGAACTCTCTGCAAGAACGAGAAGAAGAGAATGTCTCCACTCTCATCATAGGAAAACCACAGATCACACCGACGCAGCCCAAGGACTGATCCTAACACGTTCATCAAAACTCGTCTGAAACGTGAGGAGAATGTCTCAGTAATGAAAGTTGAAGTTGAAACACATACGAACTGATAAAAAAAAAAATCTTTACACGGAAAAGCCAAGAGTAATGTTCCCAAGAGGAAATAATGTAGGGGACAAACTGCTACAGTCTGAAAACGGGCCACTAAATAAAAAAAAAAAACTTGAACTGCAACCACTGCAAGCTCCTAGTGGAAGTATTGTGGTTCTTCATCGAAGACGGTAAAATCCAGACTAGGAGCTGTCTCACTCTACGACCACAACAAATGCGAGGACTCACCTGCTGCTACAACGGCTGTTGGCCAAAAATGAACAAACTAATATTTCCGACTGATGTTTTTGTGAGTTTGATACGAATCGAGCTGGTACCAGCCTCACTGTAAAGTCCGTCGTGACAACAGCTCTCGCCTACTCAGCTTCCATGTGTCACCAAACTAACTGCCAGTTATCTAGATTAAAGCATGACCACCTCAGGTAGCGCTGCAAACTCACCTGAGTACTGTGGGATAAAGTTTAGCTTCGAGCAGTGCAGGTGGTGGCTGACTGACACGTTCGTCCTTTGGGGTTTACCGTAACTGTATGCACTCGCTGCTGGGACCGTTCAGTACTACAGACCAGTACAAACCAGTATTCTAGACCCGACTCGACTCAGTACTAGAGATTTCTGGATTCGTTCAGTTTCCTAGAGTCAGACAGTAAACTCAGGGCCTGTTGGCCTGTGGATACTACTCCTGATTCCTGTGGACGTTGCAGAGACTCTCCAGGTCGTTTTTTATTTCTGCTTTCTCTCATGATACAACACATTTACAAGTCGGTAGAGTTTTGTGTATTTACTATAGAAATAGTACACACGTAGCATCAACACAATTATCACAGTAAGTTAAGTAAAGACATTTCTTGATTTCATAAGTTATCAGCTTCGCCCTTCACCCTGCAGCTTCATATTCAGGGAGGATAATGAAGCTCAATGTTTTACTTCCACTTGAAACAGATATATCATGTTGGTGTGTCCTGCATTCTGTGGCCTGAGAGGTAAATCAACACCTGATATTCGAATACTCAAAATACTCATTTAGACTTCTGCACTCAGTGTATACTGAGGGAAAATAACACTCGAACATCCGGGCACTCTGCTCACTGCCGTCGCGTCGCAGTCTGTTTCCCCTTTGAATTGTGTTTCCTTCGTGTCCGCATTTGATTTGAAAGATTTCCGTGTTAGTTCGAATTTGTTTGAACCCACCATCTTGAAAAAGTGACAGCCCTACTGTGAACTACATACAGTCTAGTTTAAATTTTGCTGTTCTTCTTCTACAGTTGTATTTCTGCCAGTGCAGCTGCTCTGTTTGCTGCCCCCAGTGGTTGATACGTGTTCTGTAACCACAGAAGTCTCCAAATCAACCAGGACGGAAGGATTTGAACTTCAGGGATACCAATGAGTAATCGATCAATCAAACTGCTAAATGAACTCTGCTGTTAATTAAAGGGACACTATCAGACCCAGACATCGGTCCAACCTTCTTCCACTGATCCTCGTCCTCCCCTGTTTCCTCGCTTCCTCACTCCGCTCCACTGCAGCCGTCTCCTCACCGAGCTTCCCACCGCTCAGACTCGCTCATCCTCACCCGGCTGTGTCACCACACATCACCTTCAACGTGGCTGTCGAGCCGCTCAGGAGAGGACGTGCCGGCCCACTCCGGAGCTGAGAGTCAGTCCTCGCTACGCTAACGAGCATCACGGGAGTCCGGTTTGTCCCCTAGCCCGGACACAGTGAGCAGAGCGGGGCCTGGGGAATTTTAATCGAGCTCCATACGGACGAGTCAGAGAGGAGAAAAGACACAACGAGCTGCAGTGTGGAGAGGAGAGTACAACAGAGTGTGGAGTCTGATTAGATGTCTAAATATTTAAATCAAGAACGCCGAACTGACTCCTGGCCCCTTTACTTTTAAGAGTTCTCACTTTGAAGATAGTATCTGTAGGGTTTTGCTATCGCTACATACCCGACGTTAACATTAACAGCTCTTGAAATTTGCATTTTCATTTTCACACATTCGTATGGTAGTTTATTGTTTTCAATTGAAATTAAAAAGCTGCTGTGCAGTGGACAACATTCAAATGTTAATTCAAATTTGTAAATTAAAACGCAATGTAAGCAATGTGCCTTGATTTTCTGCTTATGCAGCAATATCCCAGTCACAATTAAATTACATTTGTATTTCTATAGAGTTGGGGTGTTCTCGAAAACTGAGTATAGAAAAACAAAGAGATTTTAGAAAGTGAGGACATGTTTAGAGAGAAAGGCCATTTCTGAAAAATGGGGATGTCTTTAGAAATTGATGGCACTTTTCTTAAAGTTTTAGGAAGGGGGTCGAGTTTGGAAAGTAGCGACACAGAAAAGTTAGGAAAGTGAGGACATCTTTCATTTGATGAGGTCTTTTGAAGGTCTCAGGTTTGACATTTCAGGACACAGGAGCGACTGAAAGTGAACACAATACGTGAGTGTGGAGGAAACAGAAATTGCATTTTTCCCCACAGGAATAAAATCATATGTGTGTCGTGTTTGTGTCTGTCTGTGTTTGCTCCAGGGAGACAGCCTGAGTCTAGATTCATTTCAGCCTCCTTGACCAAGGACAGTCACCTCCTCCTTTTCCTCCTCTTCCTCCTCTCACAGTTGCATCGCCTCCTTTTTCGTGAACGCACCATTTTTCTCCTCTCTTTGCCCTCCTGGCAACCTCTCATCGCTCCTTGTCTTCTCCTGCACCTCCTCCCTCCATCCCTCCGTCCCTTTAGGATATTTAACTGTCAGAGTAGGTCTGCGTCATCAGTGTGAGATTCTGGTGTTGCTTTGTAAAAAAGTCGTTGACCCACCCGACTGTTTAAACAGACAACCAGAGCGGAGACACCGTGGAGAAGATTTAAACATCTCCAAGATCATTTTAAAAGAAACGCTTCACGCTTTTTGTCCTCGGGAGGTTTTCCCCGTTTTTAATCTGTGCATTGATTTCGTCCCAGTCTGTCTTTAGCAGCGGGGCTGGGAGACCGGGGCCGGTGCTGGGGGCCCAAGGGTCAGATTTACTGGTGTGAGGAGCCTCAGAGGACGCTGACACTGCAGCGATAAAACTGCAGCTGCTCGGCTTCGGTTCAAACCTGCCGGACGCTGCTTCAGTTCGACTGTGTCTACGGGTCCAGTGGAAACCAGACTCAGAGTGTGAACGGCTGCAGAAATGAACTTCGAGTTTTTAAACAGACCTGCACGCGTGTGTTTTAGCATTTTTCACAGCGAGGCTACCTCATGTTTTTAAATGTACGATGAAATGAAATTTGTTGATGATAGACTTGACCCTTCAAAGCTGTAAGGATTCGCTTTTCCAAGTATCGATAATATTTTCTAATAATATTCAGTTCTGCTGATCTCGGTTTATTGGGTTAGGGTGCCATCTTTTTGGGCACCACTCTGGTGTTGTTGTCTTCGGCTTTGTGCTGTTATCAGACTGTGGTCTGATTAAAATAAATCTTATAATTAAAAAAAATCTTTAAGATCACTGTGAAATCATGAAGAATGAACCTGACATCTTTGAAGGTAGAGTGAAATCATTTCTCTGTGGGTCCACGTGTCGCAGATGATCGCGTCAACTGTCTTCGTGGTTTTCTTTGTATTCGATCAACCACAATCAGAAGCAGAACTAATAGGAAACTGGGTCGTGTTTCTTGAACCACAGGCATGAAAGAGACTTATTGGAAAACAGACCATTAAAAAAATCTAATACCAGCGTACAGGAAAAGTAGCTCCTCAGACTGGGTGGGAGCACTGAGCCGAGTTTGATCAGCAGTGATGCGGAAAAAAACAGAAAAGAAACTCGGATCCAGGATGAAACGTGATGAGAAGTGAGAGACAACTGGCTTCGTCCAGTGACAAAGATTCAGCTGAAACTCTTCCTCTTCTTCACTCGCTCACATTTGTTGAAAACCAGGTCAGTCCAGGATTTGAACCAACGATCCTCCCCTTGAAACCCTGCTGCCGGCAGAGCTTAAAGTAAAATTTGCCGGGAGCTTACTCTCTCTCTGCTACAGTCTGAATAATAACTGACCCGACTGCCTCCAGATCTGTCGATCAGCACCTGGTGTCTGGCTGATGGCGGTCCGGTTATCCGTCACAGTGAGCTCATAAAGCTCCGGCTGACTGCGTCACCTTTCCACTTACCGAGCAGATCCTCGGGGCTTTTACTGCAGCGGGACCTTCACTTCCCGCTCCGGTGACCTCTGCGCCTTCAGTCGTCTCTGAACACTGACCAACCGCTTCT
Organism: Xiphias gladius; assembly: GCF_016859285.1. Classification (NCBI taxonomy): domain Eukaryota; kingdom Metazoa; phylum Chordata; class Actinopteri; order Istiophoriformes; family Xiphiidae; genus Xiphias; species Xiphias gladius. The sequence goes on along the minus strand of NC_053403.1, from coordinate 552,748 downwards.
GTAAACCCCCCGTGGAAGTGAACCCTACTTCCACTACAGCCGTTCCTCGTCTCATCTGCAGAAACCTGCCACCCGGTGGTCAAATTCTGTTGAGTCAGGCTCAACTCAAGCTGGTTTAAGTCCAAGTCCACACGTCCATCCTGGAGCTTCGGATTGCTGACCCTGAACATCAGCCACCAGACCACACCCCTTACCCACTGGTAGAACCCCAGTCTCAGAAATGTGGATCACTTTCCCTACCTCAGCGACCTCCTCTCCTCCAGAGCTGACGCGTAACATTTTGAATAACGTCACAATAAACATAAGTCTTCACTTGTATGAACAGCGGTAAACTTTTACAGAAGGACGTATGATGTCGCCACGGGTTCAGTGAGTTACGCTGTGAGCGACAACTCCGGCCCCGTTCTTCAGCCTGTATCTGCTTCCATTTGGTCAAACTTTCCCATTAAAAGCTGCTGAACCAGCTCCTGTTCTCAGCGTAGCCGTGGATGTTCAGTCAACCGTCACTGGGTCACTGTGATACTGAAGGAAACTTAAAACAGGAAGATTCTGAATGAAGTTCTGCAGCCTCCGATCGGCAGCCGAACTACAATCATTAACTTCCTTCTCTTTTCACAACACCTGTGTACACCTGTCCCTCTCAGCTCTCACGGTATCATCACCTCACCTCTCTCCCTCTGCTCCTCCCTCACAGTTTCAACCTCTGGAATATAGAGGAAGTAGCCCAAATTATAAAGGCTGCACAAATCTATCGTTACCGCCCAGTTCAAAGTTGCACCGTCGGGCAGAGCCGGCGGCGTCCAGTGATGTCATCTCCACGAAACGAAATCAACAAAAAAAGCGAACGGCCGCTACATGAGATGAAATTCAGTGACGCTAAATGAAATGAGCGGGTAATTGATATCGTACATTTTATCTTGGCTTGTTTCTGTATGACATGACTTTAGTGATGCCACCGGGAGCCTGGAAGCGAAGGGAGTGAAAACAGCTGAGAGTTGGAGGCAGAAAAACACCCAGAGATAAGAAAGTTACTCATTTTGTGTCACGGTATATCTTCATATGACCACACCTGCTGTTGGGCATTTGGACCAGTGGTGGGATTCAAACCAGCAACCCTTCAATCCTCTGATACCAACAGTCCACCAGAGACTCTTTGTCCGCAAGTCACACACACTTTCTGATCTTTGTGTGCGTTTGTGTGTGTGTGTGTGTGTGTGTGTGTGTGTGTGTGTGTGTGTGTGTGTGTGCGTGTGTGCAACAGAGCGAGGAGTGACTGGATGACCAGCAGAGAGAGAATGAGCGGGTGAGCGAGCAGGAGGAAGAGTAAAAATAAAGAGAGAGAGAGAGAGAGAGGTAGTGAAGTCAGATCATTGAACAAATCAGAGTAACTCGTTCTCTGGAGCGAGAGAGAGAGAGAGTTAACACGATAGAAACTGAAGCTCTCTCGCCCCGGAAGAGACTTGAGCTGCTCTGATGTTCACGCTTGGATATAAAAACCTGACAGAGGAGTTCAGTGTCAAACAAACTTCTCTGTACAGGAGACACAGCGAGACCTCCACACTCCAGGGACCCCCAAGAGATACAGCGAGACCTCCACACTCCAGGGACCCCCAGGAGACACAGCGAGACCTCCACACTCCAGGGACCCCCAAGAGACACAGCGAGACCTCCACACTCCAGGGACCCCCAGGAGACACAGCAAGACCTCCACACTCCAGGGACCCCCAAGAGACACAGCGAGACCTCCACACTCCAGGGACCCCCATAGACACAGTGACACTTCCACACTCCAGGGACCCCCAAGAGACACAGCAGAGACTCTGAAATTTTCTCAGATCCATGAAATTCTTTTCTTTAACACAAAAGGAGGGCATTGAAGACGAGTTGCAGACCACTTGACCCAGACTGAAACAGACCACAACGGACCAACTGACTCAGACTGGAGCAGACCACATGACCCAGAGTGGAACAGACCACAACAGACCAACTGACTAGGACAGACCCCAGTCTAACTTGGTCCGATCAGTCATCACATCCAAATCTGTTCGTCATCAGAGATATAGTCTCAACATGAGTCCCTGCCTTTAGTGGAACTGAAGAGTCAAGATAAAAGCTCATGCCTGCTTTCTGTCTGTCAGAACTGTCATCATATTATCAGGTTTAAATATGAAGCTTATTTTATTATGTCCTAATACAACTGGAATCCCTGTTCCTGTTTTAGCAGCTGCGGGCGAACTCATATCAATGAAACCACAGTTTTTACTGAGTCTAATGAGCTTTAGAAGGAGGATCTGTTAAAAAATGAGTTCCATCACTTCATTTGTTCTTATCTTTACTTAGTTTACCCTCAAAAATACTAAATTAAAGGTTGTCCGCATGGCCTAATATTGGAGGGGTCAACCATGAACCCTGGTTTGGGGCGTTGCATATTTCAATCTTTCTCTTCTCTCATTTCCTGTGATCTCTCTACGGGTAAAGTATCTTAAAGGTGCTATATGTACGTTTTTTCTGTCGCTACATAGCCAACGTTAGCGTTAACAGCTGTTTACTCACCAGTCTGGAAGAAACGTTGCGAGTTCAGCATCAAACTTCCCTCCTTCACTCGCCAACAGCTGCCTCCAGCGGTGGACGGCAACGCCAATGTTGACACTGGTTTTTCTTCTATTTCTATCACTTCTTTTCTTCTACTGAAGTTAGCATGCTAACCAGCTAGCCCCGGTCTGTCCTGTCACTGCAGCGTCCAGTCTGTCCTCAGAGGACGTACTCTAACCTCCTGTCTTGTAAATTCAATGATGGCTGAAGCTTTTGGTTAGCGACCATCACCACCACCACCATCAGCACGACCAGCACCTGCTCCCGGCAAGAAACCACGCTCGGCGGCAGAGAAAACTTACATGTAGCACCTTCAAAGTTACTCACTTTATCATGCTCGTGTTACTTCCCCTACCCACGTTCCTTGCTGACACCTCATGAGCTCTGTAGTAGCTTTTCCAGTCCCACCCCTCTGCTCCTTCCATCCAATCACACTGTGCCTAACTGATATCCCATTGGTGTACGTGCCTGGTTGCACCCTTGTGGTGTTTCGGCCCTTCCCGTGCTTGTGAAACACATCATCATTAGTCGAGACATTTTTTACAGTGTAGTGCCGCTGACCTTCAATGCCGTGGTGTCGGCCAGAGCAGCAGCTTGTCTGTTCAGCTGTGACGCCATAATGTGGCAGCGCTGACACAGCCTCTGCACCTCCTCCCCCTCCTCCGGCTCGCCGTAGCTACTCAGTTCGCTGGCCGACAGCGAGCCCTCGGGGTTCGGCCGGGACACGCAGCTCCTCCTCGCCTCCTCGTCGTCCTCCTCTCCCGCAGAATGAAGACGCTTCCTGCGACATGTCGAGTCCAGAGGAAGAGGAGTCTCCCCCTCCACCACCTGCAGTCAAACAGAGGAAAATTTCCTTTTTTTAACCAGTTTTTTCTCTCTTTGTTTCGGTAAAAGTCGCTTTCTACATAAAAGCACAATACATAGCATTGAGTTCAATAACAACAAGGTTCTATTAAAGACACACAAATAGTTCTTTAGGCTTGCACCATGTAGAAGATCCCTCCAGGGTTCCTTAGAGAACCATTGCAGTGTATGAAGGCTCCGAAGCAGCAGGGTTCATTTCTAGAACCAAACTAGGTTCTTTTTTCCCGATTCTCTCCGTTACGCTCCTTTTTAGAGCACATGTGATCACCTTCGCCTTAATGGCCTCTCTGAGCTGTAAATAATATTTTATCTAACTGTGAGCTCAAGAGCAGCGGTGGAAGAAGAATCCAGATCCTTAAGTAGAAGTACCAGTGCAACAATATAAAATACTCCATTACAAGTAAATTCAAAGTCATACTTAAGTACAGGTACAGATGTGTTATCTGCAAAATATAGTTCCAGTATCACAGTAAAAGTACTTCCTGTAGATACAGTATCACAGTAAAAGTACTTCCTGTAGATACAGTATCACAGTAAAAGTACTTCCTGTAGTCCTACTGTCACAGTAAAAGTACTTCATTGTGCAGGGACATGTCTTGATCCTGAGACAGAGTTCTTAATCACTGATCTGGATTATCTTTGCTGTTGGTTGGAAAAATCTTTATCTTTATCTGCAAAGTAACAAAAGATGTCATATAAATGTAGTTGAGTAAATACTCAAGTAAAGTACAAATACCACAAAATTAAGTACAGTACTTAAGTAATTGTACTTAGTTACTTTCCACCACTGCTCAAAGGTGACACACAGCAAACATGTTGAAGAGTATTTGACACACGTCCAAATCACGTGTTGCAGGTTTAACAGGTATCTTCAGTAAACACAGAAAATGAAGGAGCCTGTAAATGATGTGAAAGACGATCAGAGTGAATTCATCATGACATGAAGGCGTCTACTCCTCTATGTGTCAAAACGTTTGACAGCCTCGTGCATCTCGCATAAACTCCCGCACACAGACAGGTACAAGCTCGCCAGCTTCGCCTGCGTCAAGACAGAGCGAGACAGAAAAGATCAGCTGAGGTGACACAGGACTTCACCTTCAAAATAAAGGCAAAGCAAGTTTAATCAAACACCGGGGTTGAATTTTTCTCCCAGTGCACCTTTAATGTTACGGTTGAGGGTTTGAATTGGAAGGTTAGGAGCTGAAGTCCTGTTTTTAGGACTGTTTGTCTTGACGGGTCCTGACAGAGATGCAGGGAAGGTAACAAACGGTCTGATACTCACTGTGTATCTCCTGTAATCCGGTCTGCGTCCCCGAGCTGTGTTCCAGTACTGTGAGTACATCTCTGTTAATGAAGCCTCCGGCCGCTGCGATGAACCTCAGTAAACTTTGATTGATTGATAAACTCTCTTCATTGACTTTCTTTCATTTGAGAAGCAGCTTCAGTCTCTGTCAGCCTGCGATGAACTCTCTGCTTTCAATGCAGCGGGAAAGAACGAGAAGCTGAGTGCGTGTGTGTGTGTGTGTGTGTGTGTGTGTGTGTGTGTGTGTGTGTGTGTGTGTGTGTGTGTGTGTGTGTGTGTGTGTGTCTGTGTGTGTGTGTGTCTGTGTGGACTGTGGGAGGAGAATGATGTCGCTGAAGCGTGAACTTTCAGACTGCAGGACAGGAAAGGGAAGACTGAGATGGGATCCACTGCCCTGACACTGAGTTACGTAACTGCTGTGTGTAGATACTGTGTTAAGACACATGATTACACAGGGCTAACGAGTGGTTGTGAGTTTGGCTACAGGAGCTGGACAAACAGTGATGTCGCTGGATGACTGAGCGGTGCCCAGATATGATGTAGATGTGAGGCCGGATCAAGTATTTGCTCTCTGCTTTGGTGAGAGTAGGACTTAAAAGCAACATGGGGGGGGCAAAATGTCAAGTTTGTGTGGGTCACGAAAAACTGATAATAAGCATTAGCATTTCTAGCATTAGCATTGGCTCAGGAGGTAGAGCGGGCTGTCCACTAATCACAGGCAGCGGTGGTCAGGTCCAGGCCGATGGTCACTTTGGGGGGCGCGGAAATCAGCATCTTGTTCAGCTTTTTCTGCTTGGTATGGCACCGCACAGAGGCGGGATTATGACCTTTACTTATGGTCAAGAAGTGTGTCTCTGAAATAGGCCGCTGATAGTTTGTGGTTGTGCGGGCCACAAACAGGCCACTCTTCAGTTACAGTAATGTCAGGTTGACGCAGCATATCAACACAGAGACGCTGAGAAGCTTCAGCCTGTAGTGAAAAGTCCTGTCACCTGCTAATGTTCCTCCTCATAAAAATCATTCCACAGTCAAAACACCTGTGAAGCAGCCACAGTAAAAACTGCTATTGTTTGGGAAGAGAAATGTCCTGCACTCCGAGACACGGATGTGGTTGGCACTTCTTGTCGCTGCATCAGTTTTGATGATGACAGGGAGGAAGGTTAGGGAGGAAGCACACACAGTGGGGCTATTTTATAGGTTCATGGACGCAGCGGATCAGATCTCAATCGGCACAGGTATCCCAGCCCTACGAAGAGCCAGTAGCTGGTTTATTCCTCGTATACCCAATCCCGTCGCTAAACTACGTCCATTCATGAAACAGTTAAAGCTTGTCCCCAAAACGTCTTTCTGGTAACAGCAGGGACTTTGGTTTTGTCCTACATCAGCAAAACCAGCTCCATAATGTGTTTCATCCCACCTCAGACTGCCACCGTGAGGGAGCTGAATGAAGACAGAGCGGGTGGTGGAGGGGCAATACAACGAGAGGAGTGCACTGTTAAAAAAGCGTCCCCAGTGGAGAAATGGTTCCGCATCAGAAAAAAATGAGTGACCTGAAATATGGTGCTATGTGGGGTGGAAGGGGGTGGCCAGCCCGTAGCCAGGGGTGGTCACCAGCCACCCCTGGCTACGGTCTGGCTCCGCCACTGATCACAGGGTTGGCGGTTTGATCCCCAGCTTGTCCCGCCAACATGCTGAAGTGTCCTTGGCCAAGATACCCAACAACAAATTGCCCGCCATGGTCAGAGCGGCACCTTGCATGGCGGGAGACTGCCACTCAATGAAAGCCATTCATAAAGGTAGCCATTTACCAAATTTCTAATGCTTGAACGAACAATAAGAAAACTTCATTCATATAAATATAAAAGTAAAGTCTAATGTGGATGAACTGAATTGTGTCTGACACGATACAATAACTAAAGCGAAGCAACAATATCTTTCTAGACTGATTTGTTTATTATCCCACAAGCAACAACAATGATGAGAGAGCTCCTGTCTGTGGTAAAGAAATCAACCTAAAAGAGCATTTTCTGAAGAACATACGAGACTGTTGAGCACACATTGCTGCTGACTGGTCAAATTTTTAGTCACATTATATTCCTATGAGAACTGGCTGATCTTAATGAGTGGGCTGAATTAGAGATGCTGAGGCTTTAAAACACTTCAGCATTAGGATGTGCTCAAACAGACTTTCGTGCATCGTAACATGATGTCAGCCAGTAATGTTCTGCTTTGGCCAATCAAAGGTCAGCAAAGATTCCTGGTGGATGACTTTGTAACGTAAACACTGTGTTTCTGCTGTTTGCCACCGGATCTTCATGATGAAAGGAACCAGTTGATAACTCTGCAGAGTGTCAACCACTGTGCTGTGTTTTAAGGTCCATACTGTACCTGGCATTAACAGGCCTCTCAGCTGGACAGCTCTTAGTACGTCAGGTCACACCCGGCATTCGAAGGCGTCCCCACATGCGTCTCCAGCGACCACTTGTGATCGTACATCATTTCCGTTTGCAAAGACCAAATGGTTTGTTGTATTTAACCAGCAGGAGGCAGCGGTGCACTTCCTGTGCCTAGCCTGCCAGAAATTAAAAGAATTTTCAGACATCGTGGACAAAGCCAGCTTACGTGACTTGTATGACTTGTTTCACTTCACGAATGAGTACGTGCATCCACTGACGCACAGGACGTCAGTCGAGTAGGCTTCCCTCAGTGTGGCCCAGGACATATTTGTGTTCACACTCCTAAAAGAATGTGACCGCCTCTGAAAGTGGTCTGAGTGTTTGGATCTTGATGCATCCTCAATGCGTCTTGGGTGCATTCACACCTGCACTTAGAGCCGTCCACCTGTGATCCGATCACCTGAGACGCATGTTAATGCCAGGTGTGTCCAATATGAATCGGTTTCTCCAAATGGACTTCCTGGATCGTATTTCATTGTCTCACAGGTACATGAAATGCTGTAGGCTGTAAACACACACACTGTCCTGTTGTATAACACGTTACTGAAGTAAGAATCAGAGTCACAGTGTGTCCACAAAAAGGCCATTAGATTAGATTAGATTCTATTTTACTGTAGTCGCACAGAGTACGAGTGCTGAGAACAAAAAGCAGTTTAGCATCAATGTGTATATGTAATTAATAAACAGTGAGGGGTATATATGAATATGCTAAGATAAATGCAATATGAACAGTATTAACAGCACAAACAGAGTGAAAGGAATAACACACTGAGACATACAACATGTGCTGCAGCAACCGCAGGCATGAGTGTAAATGTGCAGTGTTGGTGTAAGAACATCTAAGCTTGGCACAATCTGTGATTCAAATGGAAACAGTGAAAAGTGAAACCTCGTCCACCAGCAACCTTCAAACCACAGGACTGAAGCTGCTGACACTTCCAAAGACTCTCTGTCCTACAGACGACGCAGAGACACTGAACCAGACCAGATCCAGAACCAGGGATAAAGAGGTTCAGTGAATGCGGTGCTGAAGGTGTGGAGGTGGATCGGTGTGTCAGAGGAGACTCTGTAGAGGGACAGAGCGCCAGCAGGACAGTCCACATACAGGAAGAGGAGGAGGAGGATGAGGATGAGGAGGAGGAGGAGGGGATGGATGTTTCTCTGTCACTGAACCAGACAGAGTAACCATGACCATCAGAGCACATCAGACTCCAGGACGGATCGTTCCTTCCAAACAAACAGTCTTGGCTGTCTCCTCTCCTTCTGAATCCTCTGTATCAACCCCTCCACTCCACTCCACCTCCCAGTAACGGTGACCAGACAGACCAGTTCTACCCAGCAGCTGAGACCAGTAGATATCAAATCTGCGTGGATGATCAGGATATGACTGACGGTGGGGACCACCGTCACCGTCCTGTTGTTTTCAGACAGTTTGAGGAATCTGTTTGCTGGACCCAGCAAAAGGATCCCATCCCCCATCTGAGAGAGCTGGACCCACCTCTCTCAGACTGGGGGACTGGGAGCTGAGGACAGAGCTCCACATCCTCTCTCTGAGAGGTTACAGTCACTCAGCCTGAAAGAAAAATAAGTGATGAAGAACGTGTTTTGGTTGTAAACTAGTATCAAACAAATTTCACATTGTTGTTATATCATTCTGTTCATCCACCTACAGAACTTTGGTGGAGGCTCTGACCACTGGCAGCAGCCTCAGAAGAGCCTCCTCTGAAGCAGAGTATTTCTTCAGGTCAAACACGTCCAGATCTTTTTCTGACGACAGTTAGATGAAGCCCAGAGCTGACCATTGAGCAGGAGAGAGTTTACCTGCAGAGAGACTTCCTGATCTCAGGGACTGTTGGATCTGCTCCACTAGAGAACCATCATTCAGCTCATTCGGAAGTGGACTCTTCTAAATTCCAGAAGAGTTCAACACTCGTCCAGACCGTCAAAGATGAACACAACCTGGAACTCGACAAACCATGTTATCAGTCGCTGGACGCTTATGAACACTTTTTAATCATGCTGGGTGAAAGGTGAGCAAATCTACAAGCTGCCCACACACGAGTCAACCTGGCGAAGCTGAGCCAATTGACTGTTAGCATCCTCCTGCATGTTAGCCGAGGTTAGTACCAGACGCTCAGTGATGCAGCGTGTCTCTTTTGGAGTAATCCAACAAAAATGGTCAGACATGAGCCTCCCCAGTGGAATTTAAGACGCTGTTCCACTATCCAACGAGCACTGCAGTGGGAGCCCACTGAAGCTGTGAGACACATTTACATCCCGACTCGTGAGACTCTAGTAACTCAAAGGACGGTCAGGTGGACTAAAAGCCCACAAGGGACCTAGAGACTCAAGGTACAAACAACCATACAGAGACTAAATACCTGTGACTCCCCATCCATCTGTTACAACTAAAGAAGCCTTGTAGATGAAAGCAGACCTGTCCTCAAGAATTTAAACAATCCACCTCGATATCTTTGTAACGTCCCATTTTTAATCTTTCCGTGATTTACCTGTGTGTTCTGAGATGGTGTCTGCGAAGTTTTCCACAAGATCATTCTTATTTATCTTCACCAAACCATTCCAGTGACTCTAGTTGTGTTTATACAGTAGCTCTGGACCACTTGATCCACTGTGTCCACTCTGTCTGCGTTCTCCGGTCGAAATCTGAACTTTAAAAAGAGCTGCACTCTTAATTTTCTGGACCACTGAACATTGTCGAAGTAGAGCAGTTCGAAGCTTAATCAGCGGCTGAAACTGGTGCATTCGTTCCAATAAACAATAGATTAGCAGGATTCTTGGTTCTCTAACCACACACAGTTTGAACTGAGTTTTGCAGATGTTTGTAATTATGACCTGATCTACAATCCAGGAACTCAGAAAAGATCCTTTAAAGTAAATCGCACTTGAAGGCCTCTTCTGAAAGTCTGGCGTTTCTGACGCAGTGGCCTGAGCTTGTATGAATCAAATGTCTCGGAAACACCCCTGGGATTTGCAATGAAAAATCTAAAATCAGAACCAGCAGCACCGACTTTCACACTGCACTGTACTTCTACCTGATGTTTATCTCCTGCTTTTAGCTGAGGCCGAATTTGAATTTTTGTTCAGTTAAGACTGATGGAGCTGTGTATCAAAATAATGCTTAAATAATACACGAATACTTGAATAATAAAACAAATTATACTCTTGTGATTTGAGTGTCTACCCATAATAGCAGCAAAAACAATAGTATTCAAATAATGAACGAGTATCAAATACTGGCCAGAGGCCAACATGAACAGATAAAGGCCAGTCGCTATTAAGGCATCATGAAAACACACTGAGGAGGGTGGAATTACCTGTAGCCTACCATAACAGCTCACATGATAAATTTAAAATAATGTCCATTTCCTGTCGCCCCCTGTTCGCTGATACTCCTCATCAAAGTTAATCTACCCTCAACAAAACTCAACACTTCCTACTGTTTTTCAAACGCTTTTTTTGAAACGCCCATCCACGCATGGAGGGCTGGAAGACTTTTAATGTGAAAATTCTGGAGGAAGTGTTGCACGTTATTCGTGGTAGCTTATCATTGCTCAAGGAGGTGAATGGCTGACATCGCTCTGTCCTTGTCCTGATGAATTATGGCTGTGAACATGGACAACAGGTAAACGCGGAGAAAGTGTTGAGTTTGCATTAAGTGGGAAAAGGGGACATTAGCAATAAAGCTGAGCCGGACCCAAAAACAGATTATGGCCACTATTTGAGAATGTATGGTATATGCATACAACATGCTATCACTAATACTTGTAATGTAATAATAATAATAAGAAGAAGAAGAACAACTACACGTTACTTTATCACGCATGACAAACCTGGGCATCATGTCAGTCCTTTTCTTGGTAAAGCGTGAGAAGAAAAAGCTCCTCAGCCGAGTAGATCGAAACCTCCCCACCGTTACTGACACTGACGATGGGAGCTCCTGCCCGGTAACATGTGCCACATGTAAATCGTTCTGAAATCATTGTACTTTAACTCATGCAGAAATTCTCCAGCGAGAGTCAAACTGGTATTTTCCAAACAGCCAATCAGCATCCAGAAAGATTTCTACTGTCCCGTCAAACAGTGATCCTGATTCTCACCTGCTGAACTCACCTCTGGTCGACTTGCAGACTCGTTCCACCTTCAGGTGCAGAGGAAACATCTGGACAGAAGAAGCTGCTGGTTCTCCCTCGTCAGTCCCGGTGTCTGTGTGCGTTTGATCTCAGGACGGGTCACTTCCTCGTAACTTCAGCATCCAAGGGTGACGTCAAAACCAGTCCAGGCTGTGGCAAAAACCCAGTCAGTGTCAGAGAAATCACACATCAGAGGGTGTAGTTCTACTGTCTGTCCACTAGGTGGACCTAACTGACCATCCAGAAGGACGTAATGGAGGAGCGGCCGTTTGGATCACATGGTACAGAACTATATTGTGGACATGTTGCCCTTCACTCTGTTCCTCAGTCCAGGTTCCTAACAAAGGTGGGCCAGAAACCCCAGAACCTCAGGCTGACACAAATTAAGTTTTGCTCTCAAGCACTTTTCTTTAAAGTCCTTTTTAAACATTTGTCACTGTAAAGACTTTGTACCTCTGTTGAAAAAGCTGTTTTACAGACAGAGTGTTTTATTATTATTACTCCTAATAGTTGCTGCTTCTGCAAATGCTGGGACTGAAAACTACTGAGAGGTCAGAGGTCAGGGTCTGGTTGTTGCTTAGCTAGTGCGTCTGCTTCCCTGATTTTTTTTTTTTTAATACATGTGCATGTATGTATGTAATAACACAAAATAACTTCATATTAAAAGACTCCTGAACTCCATTTAAAACTTAGCGGTTCCAATATTTCCTAAATGTATAAGGTGTCACGGCACAAGCAGGGAGGACCCGCACACACACACACACACACACACACACACACACACACACACACACACACACACACACACACACACACACACACACAAAGGCAGGTATATGCAATGAAGATACTTTCATAATAATTATAATAAGTGTAACAGGATTACAGTCAGTCAGGTGGACAAGATGACAGGTAAGAAACCAGGTACACAGGCAACGGGAAAATACACACAATGAAAACTAACGAACCAAACCAGGAACAAAGCTGAATATGCAGCGCAGGCAGCAAATCCACTGAGAACATGACATGGACTGAAGGGAACACAGAGACCTGAATCCAAAAGGAAGTAGGAGTAATACCGGACAAGGGAAAAACTTCAGGGCAGGGCAGACAACCGCAGAAGCCGCAAGAAACAAACACAGGAAGTGAAACAGCCGACAGATACCCAAGGTAGTAATTTCAAAGTAAAAACCGGAAATAATAAGAGTCCAAAGAGTCACTCAGAGGGGCAGATATAGTATAAGACTATGTTGTGTGTCACCCTCCACTGTGTATTTTGGTCGATGCAGTTCCTCAATAACAATCAAACTATTCATTGAACGTATTTTCTAAAGTTCAAATGAGAACGTTTGACTGATTTAATATTTACCAATTTAACATGTGGTCAAAACTGAGTGCGATGTTTAAAAAAAGAAAGAAAGAAAGAAATTCAATCGACAGCTACATTTCACAAATGAGAAATGAAGTTTTTAAATGTTTTTCAGATGAGGTTTGGCAGCGATAGACACATTATAGCCTCACAAGCTGTGTCAGCCCTGTCTGAGAGTCCCAGGTCCAGCAGACCGAGTTCCAGTCTAGCTGGTCGGTCGGGAGTTTTAAATAGTTGTAGGAATCGCTGCCTGCGTGGACCTTGTATGATCCACAGTTCTCCTGGCTCAGCATGAGAGCGCTCTCATGGTCAAGGGTCGCCAAAGAGAACAGTCCCTGCATCCGGTTCAGTTGGGAGAGGAAGCGAAGGCAGACCGTCACGGTGGAGATGGAGTTGGTTTTGGCATGAAGAACAACGTGGGGATGGTTTACACCTTTGGGGTCATTGGGAAAGTGAACTGCTTCCCTGACAGATCTGTGAACAACTGAAGGAAGGTCTGAGAGAAAAGGCTCGGAAAACACACCAGAGAATATTAGACCAGACCAGAACTAGAACACCAGAGAATATTGGACCAAGCTGGGACTAAAACACCAGAGAATATTAGACCAGACCAGAACTAGAACACCAGAGAATACTGGACCAAGCTGGGACTAAAAAACCTGAGAATATTAGGCCAGACCAGAACTAGAACACCAGAGAATACTGGACCAAGCTGGGACTAAAACACCAGAGAATATTAGACCAGACCAGAACTAGAACACCAGAGAATACTGGACCAAGTATTTTACTGTTACCAGTAAAGGATCTGAGTCCCTCTGTGACATTAGTGAAGTTAGTTCTGGTCGGTAAATTTACCGTTTTCCTCTTCTCCTTGCAGCAGAAAGAGTCCTGAAGAAGAACTGATGAATCTGAACTTTATATCCAGCTGTTCGTTCAGGGTTTTCTTCCTGACATCCAAACAAACTCAGTCGTCAGGTTACAACATCGTGTTTTACTGGGCGCTCCTCTGAAATTCCCTGTAACTCTCTGCCAGAGAAAGGAGAAGATGGCGACTTCCTTGCTTTGGTGGTTTCAAACAGTTTTCTGTTCTGAGTTCTTCTTGATCCTACTGATATCGGTCCAGTCAGGTTCATCCTTTCATTTATTTGTCCAGGTTTAAAAATCCAATATCTGTCTTTGAGATTTCTGCAGGGAATAACATCCTCTAACACGTAGGATTTAATATAATTAAGCACAACAGTATATGTGATTCAGTTTAGTTCAACCCTATGTGTTAAAACCAAAAAAATGATCAAAAAAAAGAAAGCGTGATGTTTCATCAGGAAGACGATGTGGCAACAGCAGACCCAAACCGAGATCTTAAATCCTGTGAAACAGCTGTGTGACAGTAACATGTTCATCTCAGCAGATTAGGTTCAAAAGGAAAAAATCACTAAAAACAACACATCGGTTTTATATTTTCCCTTCAAGGCAAAAATAAGTAAAAACTGCACTGAGATCATTTCTTGGTTGGACCCAGTTCCCCCATTAATGGTCTCACACACTCAAAATCAATGAAACTGTATTATTATAATTATGATTATTATTTTTTGTTCCAACAAAAACAAACTTTCTCTATCAAACTGTAGAAATATCTGTTTACTCCACAATTCCAAAAAAAAAGGTTGGGTGATTATTCCTCTGGAGGCTCAGTACTGATGCTAAACGAGGTTTTGACCTGTCACTGGACCCTGTCTGAGAACGCCCCTCAGACTGTGTGTCATAAATACTGAGCCCTCTGACAGGTGACACCATCCTCTCGTCCTGGCCTTACGTGCCTTTAGTCTGTCTTGAACTCCTCCCAACCCAAGCAAAGACCAGGTACCCGGCAGCTGGACCCAGCACTGGATCCGCTCGGGTTAAACTACTGTGGCTGGTCCAACTGGACCAACTTCATATGAATGCCAGCGCTGCTCAGTTGTCCAACCACCGTCGCTGGTGGTGACCTATAACTGGTTCCACTAGTCTCACCAATAGACACGAGATACCAACCAACCCCTCTAGCACGAGAAACGTTTCTTCAATCGTGTCCCTTGACCTGTTTTACCAAATGAAGAAAACTGGTGTCAGAAAGAATTTGTGCGAGACTGAGGTCGGCCGGCAGGGTCATCAGAGGCCCGACCTACGAAGCCAGTCTAACATACCCAGGATGTCTTGTCGTTATCTGGCTTCACAGAGCCTGACAACCGTGGTCACGCTGAGCCGTCACACGACGGCGGTTACCAACTCGGCAAGTCGAGCCCGGTTTTCCCAAGCGCGTTCACGTAAACGGGGCGGCGTTTGCAGCATACGACCAGTTTTAGCTTTACTCTTTCCAGGAATAAGATCTAACTAGCATGCTAACAGCATGCTAAGCTAACTAGCTTACTGGAAAAGTGTGTTTTGGGCCTCAAACAAAAGTCGACGGAGGAGAGAAAAGTTGTTTCTAAAAGTTTATAAAATTAAATAATAAGAACATTTACCCTCCATCTGTCCTGTCGCATTTTCTTAAACATTTTCCACAGTGATGTAAGAACTAAAGAGAACCTTCCACAGTAGAAACACAAATCTTCATAGAACACAGGATCTTCATAGACATTTAACTTCTTTTTATTTGTGTAAATCTCTACAGTCACATTTGACAAGTTACATTAACAAAAAAAAACTCTTTTCTCTTTATTATACAAAAAAAGTTTTTTTTAGTTTTTGATGAAAATGATAAAAACACAACAAAACTTCCACACTGTGGCCCAAACTGCCCCAAGCAAAAAACACTAAAAACAGTGCCAAGGGCCCCTTGACCGCCAAGGTTTTTATTTCTCTCTTCTGAAGAAAACTGACGTCCCGTTCAGCTGAGGTTTTTCTTTTAAAATCTCAGCGCGGATTTCTTCCCACAGTGTTTACCGCCACGGTTAGTTGACAGGAACTTTGCTGAAGTTCCCACCAGAGCGAAACCATCCCTCTCCTCTAAAGTGAGTCTGTGACCTGTTCTCCTCTTGGTCCTGGCAGATCAAGTAAACTTAATTCCTCTGGGGACAAACTATTGGGACAAGGATGCAGCCAGAAACAGATGAACTGAAATAAATGACAATCAAATAATATTGAATAAAATAACATGGTTAATGTTGTGGTTAAGATTTAAGTGAGTATTAAAGAGGTAAAGTCACATGACTGGATAATTCTCAACTTAAAATGATCAAAATCTCTCTGAAATGAAAAATGATCATTTTTCTGACCACGCGTCGAAAACACAAAGACACGCAAATCAAAAAATTGAATATTAGAATGACTAATCGTTTTATCTATAATTGTTATTACGTAAATATCATTCAAATCTAAATAAAACTAGTTCCCTTTGCGAACTGTTTCCCTGATGCGACGTGCAGATGAAGAAACCGACATGTGACCATGTTGTGATCCTTAGAAAACAGCTCAGATTCTGTGTAGTGGGGCTTTATGGCATCACATAGACATTATAGATCCACAGGGTCTTTGCTCTGGAGCTTTCAGTCGTATCACATGGTCTTCCTCAGCAAATGAAATTGCCCAGCTCCTGTAAATCTTTTTTCTCATGAACTTTACAATTTAGTAAAAAAAATGAAGACAACATTTGCCATGAGGAAAATTTTAGCATCTACATTCCTATGACAATGGGTCAAACGCCATCTGCTGAGGAAGATCTTGTGATATGATCGAAAGCTCCAGAACAGCTTCCGGTGGAGTTTGTGGAGACTGTTTGTGTCATCTGGTGTCTCCAAGGTCAAGACCACCACCACTGAGCTGCCCTTGAGCAAGGCACTCAACCCCCACCTGCCCTGCCCAACGTAAAGAAGCTAACGTGACTTTTGGTGAAACCGAGTCTGTTTTTAAAACGAGCTGCATTGGGCTGCGACAGCTGTTGGTAAATCCAGCACAAGGTTGTGTGTGAAGTCGTTCTGCATTTCTTTCTTTTAGCTAGTTTCAAACACATTAACTAAATCCCTTGCACCGTTCAACCGAAGCAATGTCTTAGCTAGTAACGACTCTATTAATGTGCAAATCTGCTACATAAACCTGACTGCAAAGCCTTTGAAACATCTGATCATGCTAACAGAGCAGATTTCATCTGATGTAGAAAAAAAAAAAACAGGAACTGGTTTGAACGTTGTGGCTGATGGGTTTAGGCCTCTGGATCAGAGCTTAGTGTTTCCTTCTGTCCTCTCAGTCACAGGAGACTCTTTTACCTGCTGTGTGTAAAGGATGTGAGCACTTCTTCCACCACTGCCAGTAAAGAGTTAAATCAAACAAAACCAGACTTTGAATCAGTAACAAAAAAAAGTCATTTAAGTTAATTAAAGTCAAACATCTGGAAACAGAATCCTTTTCACCTGATGTCCTGCTGTGATTTAAGATGAAAACAAAGAGAGATCTTAAAACAGTCCGTCCTCTGACTGATGAAAACGTCCAGATGTTTTCCAGATGAGAGTTCCTTCGCCTTGATCAAGTGGTCCTAAACATTTCACAAATGTGGACAAACTACTGTTGAACTGCCTAGAACCACTGGACCAAAGAGGATCAGCAACGTCCATCCAGCTCCTGGGTGACACTCTGGTCTGTGTCCTCAGCATTTTATACCCTGAACCTCCTCAGACGAGAGGAATGAAGGTCCGACCGGTCCGACCGGCAGGGGATGGGGGGGGGGTTGTTACCTGTCGGGCCAGGTGATGACACACCCGAGTTGCATTCACGTGGACTCGGGCTCGACTCGCCTGCTCCACCTGTTCGTTCACCTGCTCACCTGCTCACCTCTCCACTGACTCTGGGTTCGTACTCCCAAACTCTCGGAGCTTCGTCTTCTGCTCGAACAGAAAAAGCTTCTAGAGACACCGAATCTGTCTGGGAGATTTTTCAGGAAATGACGCAGCAGAGACCAAGAATGTTTCCACAGAAACATGAAATCTGCAGTTTGAATATTTGACTCAATGTTTGAAACATCACAATCAGTCACAACATGACACAAAAACTAAATCTCTACGTAATGAATTAATTAAAATAAAGATCCAGGTTTAACAGGTTACGTTAGCCCCAGGTTTCTGAGCTGAAACTGTTCTGGGAGCTGGTTGATCAACTTATTAAACATTAGCTTTTATCACTGATGCACACGTGAAGAACTGATTATTAACGAGGCAAAGTGGGCGAGAGTGTGGGAAACGCTGAACTGACTCCAGTGTCTCAGCAGGTCGTCCACCGATCGCAGGTCCCGTCCTCGTGGTCCGGTCAGAGCCTGGTCATCAGCACAGAACGGTATGAGTTTTATCGATCGATCGATTGATTGAACAGGGACGGGGTGCACTGCCTCCGGACACAGACATGTAAAAGGCCCCCCGCCTCCAGATTCCAGGAGACCTCTTTCTGGTCTTTTTGGTCTTTTTGGTCTCTTCGCGGTGCCTTGATCAGCTTTCCAACCAGACATAGGAACAGTCACTTAACAAAGAGGCTGTGGCTCCTTCTTTTCTTCTTCTTGCTACATGGTGTTTTAGTTTGTAGCAGCATCTGTGAATCTTACATATTTCTATACATTTTAATTTTCTGATTTTTTCTCTGAAGCAGTTGGAATTTCATTTAATATCTGAAGGTTTTATTTTTACACTGAAAATCACACGTCCAGATCTCATTTTACCTTTTTTTTTTAGGAGTTTCTCAACGTTTTTACACTATTGACTGTATCAGTCGTCCTCAGAGGAAACCTCGGAGACTCGCAGCCCGGTCTCCAGACCAGGGGCTGGACCGTCGATTAACGTGACCAAGGGATCAGTTGATAAACACCTGATCACGGAGTCTAAACCAGGCCGTCTCAGTCTCTGACATACGTGGCTTTCAGTGGATGTGGTACCTGCGATCGGGTGTGTTCAGGTGAACAGGAAGTTAAACAGGTTGTTGTTTGGCTGCATTCTTCTGTCTGATGACAAAGCAGCAGCATCACACAGGTGAGTCGCACCCGTTGGTTGGTTTTACTCACGTTTCACGTTTCTTTCGGTTTTACAGTGTTTCGCAGCCGCCGACTCACGTTTCTCTGACTGAGTTCCCGTGTTCAGAACAGCAGCGTCACTGTGGACCGAACCGGGGATCACTTCTCACTGACCCGGTAGCAAAAGCGTCCAGCCACCACCACCGGCGTTTTCTCACTCAAACCCAGCCACCACCAAACCTCTGTGGATTTACGGCCCGTTTTACACACGAACACGCTCGTTCATTTACGTTCTAAATCTAATGCTGCATCTAAAAAAGTAAAATAACACCGACACCGAGACCCGTTTTCACTCCTCGACGGCGTCTATGAAAGACCCGCTCCAGGTGAGCAAAGGGGGGCAGGTGAGGCTGATTCCAGAACAGTTGGTAACTGTCTGGGACGATGTGCTGGTTCACTGTTCTCTCCCAGTCTCAGACCGGAGTCGACTCTCCTCCCGCCTGACTCTCCGACCCTCAGGCCCCTGGAGGAACTGTCGTCCTCATGGAGGTGGACAGTTTATGACCAGACGTCCCTGTGGGACACAGTGACGCCAAGTAGATTTTGATCGCTACAGCCTTTCACTGTTGAGGTCAAATTACAGCAAAGAATTGGAATGTTTTAATAGATGTGATCGATGCATGTCGACGTCTTTCGGCCAGACGAGTTAATCGTCTCCCTCGTAGGAAGCGTCGCGACCTGGGTCATTCCACACTCAGAGGAGACGGAGGCCGTTTTCTTCTTCGGAGAATAATTTTTCAGCCAATTCATTTTAAAGCCCCCCGGTAGGAAAACGTCCTGTTCTTCCTGGGACACCTTTTTCATTATTTCATAGATTTTCTCTGAATAATTTTGTTTTGGTCCTGGTGGTCTGTAACAACGACCCACTAAAACCGGTTTACCATCAGGCAGGTGACTCTGAAGCCTAATCATCTCTATCTCCCGGGACAGTACGTCGGGCCCTGATTCACGTGGAATCCGATTCTGAATATAGAAAGCTATGAATCCGACAATAAACACCAGAGTCTAAACCAGGCCGTCTCGAAGAGCACGTGTTACCTGTGATCGGGTGTGTTCAGGCGAACAGGGAGTCAAATTCCTTCATCTGATGCTGCTGATGATAAACCCCACGTCGGCTGCTGATTATCAGCACCATCACGCAGGTGAGTTACACCTGCTCACATTTCACCGTAAAGCATCTTCTCTTCATCCAGAAGACTCATGGAATCGGACCTCAGTGTCTGAACTTGTGCTCAGCGTTCTTAAAAATCGTCTGCTTTCTTTCTCATTCATAACAGTAGTTTCATCTTCCTACCAGCTAAGAAATAAAAGGCTGAGCTGAGTTTCTACAGGGAGACGGTGACAGCAGACCCACAGCCGCCTTTAGTCTGACGTCCCAGGGCCGGACGGAGAAATGATATGTAGACGCATACGCCACGTCCCAGAAGAAGAAGAAGAATGTGAAGACCAGCGTACACACAGTCTCATCTCGTGTGTGTGTGCGGGTGACATGATTGTTCGTTTCGGTTGTTTTGTTGGTTTCACGGATTGATTTTTATTTTTACAGAACACGCAGCTGTAAAAATGTCAATCGACATGATCATCGTCATAGTGACTGTTTTCTACATTTGATCCGTTGTTTCCCCGTTTCGCTTGACCCTGAACTGTGAAGCCCTTTGTAATGTCTGTGCCAGTGCGAACGAATCATCGATCTTCTTTCTGTTTTAGAATGAGGTACCACTGCTGAGTCGGAGGGGGGAGGAGGTGGAGCAGGAGGGGGGGGGGCTCCGCTGAGTCAGGACCAACAGGGATGAAAGTCTAAAGAGAAGAAGACGGAGAAGGAGGAAGGGGAGGTGGAGGAGGAAGGAGAAACGGGTGGAACAGAAAGAGAAGGGGGGGTTGATTGGGAATATTTTTTTACCTGGAGCAGGGACACTGTCCAGACACAGTAGAGGGCGCTGTTTATCAGGTCCTCCACCTAGTCCAACAGTCCTGCCCTAGATCCTCCTTCATGAAGGTTCTAATGTTGTTATAATGGTTCAACTCTATGATCATTCTGGAGGATGTGGCTGTTCCCGTTATTCTGTCCACCCTGTCCGTGGCTGAGACGCCTGTCTGTTTAACACATCACCACTTCAGCACAAACTACATTGAAATATGTGAATCAAATGTGAAAATGACCTTGATAACGGAGAAGCTTCAGTCACTCAGAGCTGCAGACCACCAGCCCCCCACCCTGAAGCTCACCCACCCCTGGTGAGAGTTGTAACCTACGGTGTTCAGGGTTCAAAGCCAAAAAACCATCTCATGCCTTCATCTGGTACAAAACGCAGGTTTTTAACAGCGGGTAGAAGACCAGATCTCATCAGTCCTGTTTTTAGCTTCGCGTCACTGGTCACCAGTCAGTTTTAGAGTTGATGTTGCGGTTTTACGGATCACGTTTGGCTCTCAGTTTTATTTCTGAATTTCTGCTGCACACCGACTCAAGGGCAATGATCGCACAGGAGAGCGGGTGAAAGTTCAAATTTTAATTTTCAGACCATGCGACTGAGCAGCTTCGTGGCTCCTTGGGAAACAACAGCAGGACCCATGTCGCTGGTAGCAACGCCTGTTCCCGTCTTATGGATAATACTGTCGACAAGCAGTGACCAGGACAGATGCTGTCTGACCCCAGTAATTTGATTGGGTTCATTTGAAGCAGCTTGCAGTCTTGTGTGGAGCGGCAGCGTTTCAGCTGTCAGATAATAACTGTTGTCTTTCATTATTTCAATGGTTTCAAATCATCCTGTTTTTATGGAGCCATCTGAACACAGTTTGTGACTCACCACTTAATCTCTCTCTCACGGGGCAGTAAGTCAGGCGGTAATTCACCTGGAAACTGATCCTGAATATAGAAAGCCGCACCACCGCCAGGTTTGTCTCTGTCCCTCTCTGTCTCTGTGGAAAAGATAACCCCTGATACCCAGTTTCCTGTCCTCAACACCGGGGTCTAACTTGGGTTCACAGGGAGCCGTCACGTCTGTCCGATGAAGTGTTAATATATGATAAATATCATGAATCTTACTTCAAAGACCATCTCCGTTCAAAGGGGCTACGTTGAACTATTGTCCAGAGAGTCAGGGATGGGATCTGAACTCGACACGTTCAGATTCAGTTTGTCTTTGTTGCAAACTGTGGCCCAGCAGCGTGGCTCTGCTCCGATCCCCGTGTCGTCCGCCTCTTCGGGAGCCTTCAGTGTCCGTCCTCTTCACCGCAACGCCGCAAGACACGCAAACAGACCGCGATTATTACAACAACACGCTGGCGCGTTATTTGCCATAAAGCACCGGAATCAATTTAAGACACGTCAGGTGATAAAATACAAATAATCTAGTGATACTCTAGTGTATTAACTAACATAACAATCAAGTAAAAATAATACAAACATTAAAAAACGATCACCTCCAACAGTAAGTTTTGTTTGAAATCATTCGTGAACAAACTCTATACACTATAACTGCTATTTTCACTATCAACCGTCAGCTCTTCATCGAGTGTCTTCATCAAATGTTTGTCCGAGCAACAAACAGAAGTTTCATTTTCCATCTGATGTGATAGAGAAAAGCAACAAATCTCCAATTTTTAGAAGCTGAAACCATCAAATGACGTCACAGCATTTTACATGAAAAACGATTCCAGCGATTAATCGATCACAAACATAGTCTTTGTTCCTATTTGATCCAAACCATCTGCTAACAACTCGATCGTTTATCAGTGAGACAGTTTGAAGGTCGAAGGCCGTTTATCATAGAAGCTTTGAAAAGCGAAACAAGTCCTGACGGCATCAAAGCACATCGAGCATTTCTCCGGAGAAGATGGCAGGAACTTTGAGAACACGACGTGGCTTCTGTCACCGCCGTGAGCTGTGGACGGGCTCAGTGCACGACCCAAAGTCTGTCTTCAGTCCACTTAACTTTCCTCTCAACAAATGTCCAACCTGGACAATTTACATTTATCCACAAGAAAACCAAATACACCCGAACATAAATATATGAACCGAGCCAGATGACTGGTCAAACAGCTCCTCCGTCCTCCATTACAGGGAATCAGGGAAGGTCGGCCATCGTCCCTCACTCAACACATGGTAATTCTTCCAGCGCTGTGCGCCGCCGCCAGTTACCAAAATAAAACGGGGTCGTTGGCGAAACAGGAGACTCTCAGGCTGGATGCTCTGCCCGGCTCAGTCTGCTGTTAACCTGGCTCACCTGTGGCGCCCAGTTATTTTCAAAGTTTATTTCGATAATACGCACGTTATGACAGAAAAGCAAGTCCGTCCAGTCCGTCCAGGTTTTGTTCCTAGTTTGTGGAGGACCTGAGATGAAGCAACAAGGCTGGTGCATATCAGAATAATAACGACCGAATGTTAACAGTGATAATCAGATTGGAGCTAAGACCCTGGTTTAGGTCCCTTTCGGCTCGTCAGGGATTTCAGAGCTGTGGTTATGATGGGGATCGAGGAGCTTGTCAGAGAGGACTTGATGGGGGGGCCCTGCAGACTGCATGCAGGAACAACAGAGGGGTCGATGCCGCTGGTCTTACCATAACTAACCTCATTCTTAAACACCTGTTATCTTTAGTCCAGGTCCAGGCTGTAGCTGAGTCTGAACTACAGTAGAGTGTCAGGAAGAGCTGACTCGTTGCTGTTCTTCCACCGGGTCTCCACAGGACCATGTCCTACCAAGTCCAGTCTAGTCAGATTTGATCTAAACGGTCCACTATCACGAATCATACGTTTACTGCAGGGGCTGAACAATCTGTACAGCAAACCACAACGGCGGCCCATCCCCTTTTCATTATGAGACCCAAAGGGGAAGAACTAAGACTGGATGGACAGTTCTAAAGAGGCGTTTTCAGTCCGAAAACATTGGATCCTACATTTCCCACAATGCAACAGCACAGGGTCTTCCATCAGAGTTTCCCTGCCTGACAGGCCACAGAGCAAAACAAAGTCCTGATATTGAGGAGCTCAGTGTGTGCAAACTCCCTCCTCCTCCTCCTTCTTCTCCTTCCTCTTCTCCGCGGCCTCCCCAACAGTCTGGAATCTGATTGGCTGAGAGGAACTTTGGCCATCCCCCCTCCTCCAGTTTACTCCAGTTTGACCTTTGACCTCCCTTCCCAGCATCAGTCTGGTTCCCTCTGCTGGATCGATTCAGTTCAGAGCAGAACTGCCTCGGAAAGATCCAGACACACACACGAACACACACACACACACACACCCACACACACACACACACACACAGGCACAGATAAGGTGACACACACACACACACACACACACACACACACGCATACAGACACACTGGAGCAGCTGAGTGTCAGAAGTTTTCTGTCCATCTCTCAGGTAAGGTGCTGCTCCCTGTCTCTCTGTCTGTCCGCCTGTTTACAGCCACATTAAATCTTTCTGATTATTGAACACGTCTCCACATGTGTCTGCAGCTGCACACATGAATCATGGGAAACTCTCCGGCTGCTGCCCGTTAACGTGGCGGAGGAGCGACGCTGCAGAGACGCTTCTGTTTGTGTGCAGCTGCAGTTCTGGAGTCAGAGGGTTTAGTTTTGACTTTTCTGAGTGTTTACAGCAGACTGCGGTGTGAGTGGACGGCACGAACACACAAACTGTGTGTTTAGTTTTTAATCATTAACATGTTTAATGGCCAGACTGTGTCACTGGGTGAGAAGTCAGGTTTCCTTCACACCCAAGAACTTTATTTATAAGTGGAGCTTTCACACAGTTTCTCGTTTATGTCTGGAGACCTCAACAAATTAGCCTGAGAGAGCATTTAAAACCCAGCATCACTGATATGTTCAGTGATCTCCAGACACACAGGTGGGATCAAATCACTTTACAGGTAGACAGGCTGTATAACAGCCTTATTTCTGCTCTTTATTTATCTGCTGTAACGATATTTTTTGTAACCTTGAACTGTTCTTTAAGAATATCCTGATGATCACCAAGGATTTGTGCAGTTTTACAGGCACCTGTGGTGTTTTTCCTGTAGTTTGTGTCCTGGCAGCTTCATACTCTGTTAAACTGACTGAACGACACGTCAGACTTTCAGCTGAGTGTGTGCTGAAAAAAAAAGTACAATGCATGTGGAGTGAGGACGGTTTAAAAAGCTGCTAAACAGAGAGAAAGGTGAATGCACAAAGGAACCAGAGTGAACCTGAAGCTTCAAAGCTGCTGCATTCGTGTCGGTTAAAGTGTCTGGTCGTTGGTTGCGGTGAAACGTTAAAACATTTACTCAAGTACTGCACTTAACACGTACTTCTGCTCTACTTGAGTAATTCCAGTCCGTGTCAACTTATACCTCACTACATTTCAGAAGGAGATATTGTACTTTATAGGAAAGTACACTAGTACATTTATTGAACAGCTGGAGTTACCGGTTACCTCACAGGTTAAGATGCACACACTTAAAAAAATCCTTGAAAGAAATGCTTTTCCTAGTTTGGTCTGGAAGCATTTGACCTCTGCCCCATCCAGCGCCGACTGTGAGCCAACATCAGGGCTGGATCTCACTGATGCTCCGGAGCCTGAGCGGGATCAGATCCCCGCAGCGGGTTCAACATCTGGTGGAGTGGAGGCCGTAAGAGCAGCGCATCGGGGATCATGGTGTCGCAGTCTGTCGTCTGAGGCCTTGTCCCCTAGAAAATCGGTCTCTGTGTTTTACAAATTGTGTCGCGGTGACGTCCTCTCTGCCTGGGTTCTGTAGGTCAGAGGTCTGGGTGGAGGTTTTTCAGACTTTGACAGCAAAGAGCAGGTTCACACCCTGAATCCTGTCGGGGGTTTAGGCAGGAAAAAAATGTCCAGGATCTTTCCTGGACCTGCCCCAGGAGCTGTGAGAGTCTAAACAGAACCACTAACCAGCCTCATGATGCTGGACTCACCGCCTGCCACTTAACACTTTACTGAAGAGTTCAGTATTAACATTTTGCGTCTTGTCAGATACGTAAATCCCCAACATTTCCTCATCATGTCAACGGGAAACATGATCCGGTCTGGATTATGTTCCTTGAAAACATATTTGCTGTTGCAGTTTAGTTGTATTCACAGTAACTGTAAATTCTAGGAGACGGGTTGATTATGCAGGGGATGTCCAGCGTGTTTCGCCGTTCTCTCTCGTGTCAATCGCTAACAACAGAAGCGGAGCCGAGCAATGGACAGATAACGAACGGATTAGTTAAATACATGAAGCGTCGGCTTCAGAGTCGTATTTGATCAATGAATCCATCGATCGATCGCTGAACACAGTATGGTTTTCCTCTCCCTGTTTGTGCATCGGGTGCATTCAGGTGACCAGCTCAGCGTCAGACTGATCCCGCTGTCACCATGTGTTCAAAACCACACGTCTGTCAGTTGGTTAATTAGGAGATAATTCAAATATAATACAAACCAGTTCAGCCCTGCTGTTAACTGATGCTCTCTCTCTCTCTCTCTCTCTCTCTCAGTCATGTTATCCTCGGTCACCCACTCGCTCCGTCTCGGGGCCTCTGGTTGCCAAGGAAGCATGCGCTCCATGGCAACCGTCATCTCCGGCAACAAGACTTCCAAGTGAGTCAACATCCCAGTATCACCCAGCATTTCTTACTTTTCCCACTCCTGTCAAGTTTCTCCCAGTTTCTCCAGTCAGCCCAAACATTATGACACCTTTTGAATTTTTGACCTTTGACCTTCGAAGACTGATCCTAGGTCTGTGTGTGTGCAGGTTAGTGAGGGAGAGGCTGAAGAATGAGGTGGAGAAGATGAGGAGTCAGTTCTCGGGGTTCAGACCCAGTCTGGTGGTTTTACAGGTGAGTCCAGTGATCTTACAGGTGAGTCTGGAGTCTTACAGGTGAGTCCTGTGGTCTTACAAGTGAGTCCTGTGGTCTTACAGGTGAGTCTGGAGTCTTACAGGTCAGTCCTGTGGTCTTACAGGTGAGTCCTGTGGTCTTACAGGTGAGTCCTGTGGTCTTACAGGTGAGTCTGGAGTCTTACAGGTGAGTCCTGTGGTCTTACAGGTGAGTCCTGTGGTCTTACAGGTGAGTCCTGTGGTCTTACAGGTGAGTCCTGTGGTCTTACAGGTGAGTCCTGTGGTCTTACAGGTGAGTCCTGTGGTCTTACAGGTGAGTCTGGAGTCTTACAGGTGAGTCCTGTGGTCTTACAGGTGAGTCCTGGAGTCTTACAGGTGAGTCTGGAGTCTTACAGGTCAGTCCTGTGGTCTTACAGGTGAGTCCTGTGGTCTTACAGGTGAGTCCAGTGATCTTACAGGTGAGTCCTGTGGTCTTACAGGTGAGTCCAGTGATCTTACAGGTGAGTCCTGTGGTCTTACAAGCTCATTAACGAACACTTGGTGAACACAAAACCTTGACTTGACATTTCTGTCACAAAACCTGGACTTCTTCTTAACTCCGAGTATCATGCATCCAAAAAAATCGATCGTTTTTTGTTTCTAATTTGAATGGGACAAACGTCCCAGACCGTCCAGACTCGGAGCCACTGTGTGCGGAGCGGGGACATTTGTGACTCTGGCGACACCTGCTGGTCGTATCACAGTGATTCACTGCTCCATGAAAAGACTTCAGTCCGTTCTGCGGGTGGGACTTTGCTCTGTGAGCTGAATGGAAGGATGAAACACGAGAGACACAAACTGAGACTAAATCTCCTCTCAGCTCACCGGTCCGAGGTTTTAGGACCGTCTGGGACCTGGTCGTAATGAGGCCTGATCAGAGGACCAGAACAGCTCAGTTAAAACCATGCAGCGTGTTCTGCATATCTAAACCAGTCTGAACCTGCTGTGTTTACTCCAGCTGCTGCTCTTCTAATGAACCTTGATAACAAACCTTCAACCCTCCAAACCAAAACCTGAACCAGTCAGACCTGAACCCGAAGAGTCACGGGTTCAATCAAGTTTAGCTGTTACGCTCATTCACGCACGTAAGGACGCATGAATGAAGTTAGTTGAGCACGTTTATCTTGACAACTGTCCAACATGTGTTACTCTTAAATGTGTCCTGCTGGTCCTCAAACTGTTTGTCTTCAACAGTGTCCTGGCGTCAAAATGTCAAATGTGATAAAAGTTTGTTTTTCTCAAATTTTCTCTGAAAGCTGTTTAGAGTCGCAAACAACCCGAATGTTTGCAAAAGCAAAAACGTTGAAGAGTTAAAGGTCGTGACCCAGAAACTGGGGCATCATAGACCTGGTCCCAGTTCAACACTGGGATTTAATTATATAAAAACTTCCTCCGGGTGAACTGGGAAGCTTTTAACTTGTTGATATGTAAAACTCACCTGGTGGAAATAATGTTAATATATGATATGAAATGTTAATAATGTCAAGAAAAGGCGGATTCCCTCCTGTCATGGACCTTTGTCAGGTCCATGACACGTCTCCGTACTGAATCATAAAACTGTTTCTTTTATCGTTTTAATTGTTTTTTCATTTTCATTTACAGATTTTAATTGTTCCTATCAGTTGTGAGTTACGCCGTTTTATTCATTAACATCATTCCTGAGGTTACCGGTCACGATACAACTTTTAGGTTCACCAAAATCAATCAGAGGAGAAAACAAAGACAGAAGTCAAGGTAGCTTCTGGAGAACTGGTGTGGTGTGTTACCGTTATGGGTTCAGTCACCGGTGAACTGACTCTCATCTGACAACGCTCACTGAGGTCTGCAGGCTTAAGGAGACTCCGCCCACACTCGGGAGCCTTAACGAGCTGCCTCGTTAGAGCGGGATCCATCGTACGTCCGTGCTTTTCGTAAACTCTACGATTGTTGTTCCCGTTTTTACGGACGATGTCACAGGGAAGCAGCCTCAGTGGCCGTTTGGAGTCGCCGCTGAGAGACAAAGCAGATGATTGAGCAGTAACGGTCGACTGTCGCAGGACTGAAGTGTGTTCAATCTCCCGATGAAATAAAGGTTTTCAACTGTGTTTCAGGTGGGAGACAGAGACGACTCCAACCTGTACATCAGCACCAAACTGAAGGCTGCAGCTGAGGTGACAAAAACGACATTTCATACATTTGATCAGGTTTAAGAAAACCGATGTTTTCTCAAACCAACACTGACGTCTCTGACGTATCTGGTTCCTCTGAGCCTCAGAGCTCCACTGTTTCAAGAACCAAACACACACGTTCCTCCATCAACATCAACACACACACACACACCGTCCTGCTGCCACAAACACTCGCTACAGCACCAAACGTGGATTAATCCGCCGCTGAAAATAGTCCCCAACAAAGTCCCTGTTCCCTCCTGTTTGTTTGATTAAAACTACAGTGAGCAGCTGCTTTAGGAAAATGACTGAGTCTTTTTTATTTTTAAATGAATCGGTATATTTGTGAGGTCTTTTTAAGGACTCACGTCTACAGTAGGAACCAATGGGCTCGGAGCTGAGAGCCACAGACGGAGGAGGGAATGGTAAACGGACTGCACTCCCATAGACGCCTTTTTACCTTAGCAGTTTACAAAGCGCCCATTCACACACACACTCGCACACCAGTGGCGATGGACCTGCCGTGCAAGGCGCTGGCCTGCACATCTGGAGCGAGGACACTTCAACATGTGGACAGGAGGAGCCGGCGTCGAACCGCCGACCCAGAAGCCGGCGGACGACCCGCGCTAGCGCCCATAAGTCAGAAAGTGTTGAGAGACGGACCGCTGGTTCGAGTCTGAACAGAAGATTTGTTCACAGTAAGAAAAATGTAGAAAGACCAGACTGATCCTTGAAATATGTGGTCTCTGAGTGGACCAGTATCCGTCAGTCCAGTCCAGACCGAAATATCTCATCAAGCACTGGACGGATTTGAGCCCAGTCCACATTTACATACAAAGATGTCAGAGTTGTCAGAAAGTGTTTTGGTTTAAAAGAGAAACGTCTTCAGACGACGACCTCATGGTTGGTTTGGCAAACATTCCTCAGGTTAGCCTCCCCCGCCCCCACCCCCGCCCCCGCCCCCGCCCTCACCCTCACCCCCGCCCTTTCAACAGGACATGAGCCATGAGGGGAAAAGGGGCTGGTGTGAATATAAAAACACTGACTAGTGCAGCTTTAATAACATTTTCAGTTTCTCGTCTGCAGATTGGAATCGATGCCAAACACGTGAAGCTGCCGAACACGGCGACGCAGGAGGAGGTCGGTGACGAGCTCAGTTTGATCTCTAGCCAACCTGCAGCGGACGAAAGGTCCAGCGCTGACTGTCTCCTGTTTCCTGTCGTCCTCCAGGTCCTGCATAGCATCATGTCTGTCAACGAGAACCTGTCTGTCCACGGTCTGATCGTCCAGCTCCCTCTGGACTCTGTTAATCCCATCAACACTGAACTCATCACCAACGCCGTGTCCCCAGACAAGGATGTGGATGGGTGAGTCAGGAACAGGAACTCTACACTTTTATTTCTTTCTCTTTGTCTTCTTACAGATTTTTTTGTCCTGAGGTCTCGTGTCTGTGATTAAACTGAATTTAAACAGATCTACGAACTTGTTTCCCGATAAGATTTGACTGTGAGACACTGAATAATCTCAATGTAATCACAATGTGCTTTTACATACTGATATACATCACACAGCTGTTTGAAATTTGTCCTGTTCACCCCAGTACTTCTTCATACATGCCACATATTTACTGTGTGTGTGTGTGTGTGTGTGCAGTCTGAGCTGTATTAATGCAGGGAAGCTGTCTCGAGGTGACCTGGGCGACTGTTTCATCCCCTGCACCCCCAACGGCTGCATGGAGCTCATCAGACAGACAGGTCACACACTGTAAAAAATAACACACTCTCAGGTCATTTAACCCTTTCATCATGACTGACACAAAGAAACCTTTCTTCACACACAAACTTCGTACACGTATTGTTTGGTAAATGTCCACAAATCCAGGGTGGGATTCCCCGTTCGAGGGGCCCCGGGGCCAGAAATGACCCCCACTGTACATGTCAGCGTTTTACTTCGACCTGACACCCAGAAACCAACCGGTGCTCGAGAGCTGAAATGATAAGCTGATCAATCAATCAGTCAGTGACAGATAATTAATTAGCAGCAACAACAGATTAATCGTTTAAGTCATTTTTTTAAGCAAAATACCAAAAATTCTCTGGTTCCAGCCTCTGAAATGAGAATATTTGTTTTTTCCCAGTTTTCTCTGACATAATCTCAACGTCTTTGTGTTTTTGACTGTTGGTCAGACAAAACAAATTGACCACAGTGTGAACCTGGCCTTCAGGGAACAACGCTGGACCGTTTTCACTATTTTCTGACTTTTTATTCACTCGACATCAGTCACTTATTCATTCAATTCAGTTCAATTCAGTTTTATTCATATAGCAGGAAGGAAATAACTGTCTGATTTATTCATCATGAAAATAATAGTTGGTGGCATCCTTAGTTCTCCTGTGATGGAATAACGCGACCTTACTTTTACTTATAATTCAGGTCTTAAAACCAGATTCTGACACAGAGTCCCTCTGTGAGACCAGGCTCCAAGATGGAGGATGGAGGACCTGACAGAGTTGCTTGTGATAATCAAATTATAGTTAATAATTAGCTGATCACAGCTTATTCAGCGGCTTTTAATGGGGCGGTTTGAATAGATGAGACCAAAAAACAAAAACACGGTCGGCCCCTGACAAATAGAAAAATAAGATTAATAACAGGACTGACAGAATCCCTTCACGTTGCACTATCAGTGTATTATAATGTGTGTCAAAAAACCAATGGACATACACACAAAATAGTCAAACACCTGTTTTCATAATAAGTGAGCTAGAACATGTACGGTGGCGCTGAGAGATACCAACCTCCCTGTACCTGTGCAGGTGTGTCTGTGGCGGGAAAACACGCGGTCGTGATCGGTCGCAGTAAAATCGTCGGAGCTCCGATGCACGACCTGCTGCTGTGGAACCACGCTACTGTGACCACCTGCCACTCAAAGACCCCGGACCTACCTGAACAGGTGACCACACCCACCTGGGTACTGATGATGATGATGGTGACGATGATTTTTATCATGCTTTACCTCGAGAGCTTTTAAAGCCTGAGATGTCGGAGCTTCAGTTATCAGAGCGTTTTCACACAGTTTCATAGAGATGAAGTGAAAGCAGCAGCTGCCTGTGAGGAAGCAAAGCAGATTCCAAACTGCCCATCGGGCCTTTGCGTTCTCTGGAGTCCAGGAATCAAAGTGGAACAAAGAGGGACCCCGAGTTCTCCGGAGCCGACTGGGTCAGGTCAGGTTCCAGTGGAAGCGGAGCAGAGACAGGACTGACTCAACATTATCTGGTCTTTGTCTCTGGTAAGAGAAAACCACGGAGGGAACACAGAGTCAAAAAAAGCCGGACCTGAAGGGACAACAAAAACCCACAGAGTTAAAAACGTAGAAGTGAAAACACACTGAACCTGTCTAACACACCGCTGGTCCAGACATGGACTCTACCGGACCTCTGATGGTCCCTGTGGTATCTGGCACCAGGACGTCAGCAGCAGATCCTTGAGTCCCAGATGTTTCGAAATGAAGCCGATGTGGACCAGACTTTTGTCCCGGCCCATCTCACCCATCACCCTGTCTCCGGTTCACGGTCTGTCCCTCCTCAGACTCACCACCTCTGACCAGCAGCCCCCCACCAGCCTTGTTGTTTCAGAGATGCTCCAACCTGGTCCTCTGAACATAACATTCTGGTCCTTCTCAAAGTGGTTCAGGTCTTTACGCCTGCTCATTTCTCCCACATCCAGCACGTAGACCACGAGAACCAACCGCGCCCTCAGCATCTGATAAACCCCAGACCTCGACGTTGTTCTCCTCGTCTGGTCCGAGTGTTTTGGATCATCGGAGACAATAAAAACTACTGATGGGACTTGAAGACACCTGAAGACAGAAAACTGTGTGATGATGCGTCTCCTGTGTGATGATGATGCGTTTCCTGTGTGATGATGATGTGTCTCCTGTTTGTGATGATGCGTTTCCTGTGTGATGATGCGTGATGCGTTTCCTGTGTGATGATGATGTGTCTCCTGTTTGTGATGATGCGTTTCCTGTGTGATGATGCGTTTCCTGTGTGTCTACAGGTGAGCAGGGCTGACATCCTGGTGGTGGGGGCAGGTCGAGCAGAGATGGTGAGTGGACAGTGGGTGAAGGACGGAGCTGTGGTCATCGACTGTGGAATCAACCACGTACCAGGTACACACTGAATAATACACACTGAATAATACACACTGAATAATACACAATGATACACACTTATACACACTGAATAATACACACTGAATAATACACACTGATACACACTGATACACACTGAATAATACACACTGATACACACTGATACACACTGAATAATACACACTGAATAATACACACTGATACACACTGGTACACACTGAATAATACACACTGAATAATACACTGGTGCTACATCATAGTGCAGTGATGCCACCGTCTTTACATCAGTTAATGAACAAATGGATGGAGTCTGATTTTAATGAGACATTTTCCACATTAAACCCTTTTTTATGCTCGTTTTCATCAGGACTCGTCACAGTAGAAGTAACAGCGATGTTATTATAACATTTGGGCAGAACAGTTCATTATTTGGGTTATTTATTGTGTTATTACGGGTAAAGTGATGAAACATCAGTCAGACGTGAACAGAACTTCCTGTAGAAAACATCCGGTTTTAGATAAAGAGCTTTTCTTCAGCGAGACAATGAACGAGCTCCTCTTCACATTATAACGAGACGTTATCGTGTCGTGTTTTCACGAGATACCAAATTATTCCGTTTTCACCAGAAACGTTTCTCATGATCACAACACGTGTCTTTATGTCGCTGTATCGCGAGATCAGCTCATCTCATTGAAACCTTTCTCTTTCCGACATGATACGATGAATATTTTTGTTTTCGTTGGTAGATATTTAAAGCACGACTCAAGTTGTTCTTTTAATCAACGGAAGAGTGAAAAGTTCATCAGAAATGAACATTTCAGTCAAAACGCTAAAGCTCAGATGGTCAGATAACAACAATAAAACGTGAAACTGGACGTCAGCTTCAGTCTCGGCTAAATCCCGAAACAGACGTTCGTCTTCGCGGATCAGGAAACCACTTCCTGCGGCTGATGATACTGAACCCGAGCAGAACTGCTCACGTCGGAAAACGTCAACAGACTCTCCTGTCGCCTCAGGAGCCGTTAGCGCTGAGCATCGTGACCATTAAACCATAACCCGGTTTTAAAAAGGGAAACTACCGAGGACAATAAAGACCTGACCCCCCGGACCCACTGAGGTCCCTGCAAACTGTGGACGCTCTTTGTCGTGAACTGAGCAGTAGTTTTAAAACGTTAACATCTGAGTGTGTGTGCGGGAATATCCAGTGCCGGATCTGAAGGCTGACCACCAGAGCGTTTACGTTTCTACACCCGTGTGTGACCTTTGACCCCTCTGACAGATGAGACGAAGGCCAGCGGTAAACGGGTGGTCGGAGACGTTCACTACGCCTCAGCCAAACAGAGAGCGGGATTCATCACACCTGTTCCAGGGGGGGTGGGGCCAATGACGGTGGCCATGCTCATGGAGGTAATTTATCTTATTTTATTTAGATGAACTTTTTAAAGTTTAAAGTATTTAAGAGAAGAAATTCAAAAGAAACACAAAATCCTCACTAGTACAAATCAAATCTTTAAATGTGAGATAGATTATTAACTGTGCTGCATTATTCACAATGTGTAAAGTCCTTAATTGGCTGTGTCAGTATGTTAATGCTGGAAAGGAACATTCAGTGTTTCCTCAGTTCAGCCTCTGTGTTCTGTGTCTTCGGGCTTTAATTAAAGCTGAGACTCATTAAGTTTTAATCAGGGACGACATCGTCTCCTGAGAACAGTTATGGATTTTACTTTTGTCCCTTTGCTAACAAGCTAATCTCTTGTGTGTCTCATTTGGTGTTTGATCATTTATAAGAGTCTGAAACCTCGTCTTTCCGCTCACTGTCGTTGATTCGGTGGAGACGGTGAATGAGTGAATCAGGGAGAAGTTTCAGACACTGGTCTTCCTTCCTTCCAACATCACAGCTTTCACAGTTAATCACTGACACTAATTTGTCCCTTCAGGACAATCAAATAAAAAAACTAAAATAGATTAGATAATGACCTCAGACACCAAAGTCTTGTCTCGCTAGCTGGCTTTTTCCAAGCCAGCTAGCTGGACCCCGCTGGACTTACCTGGTCTCTGTTCCCTCGAAGGTCAGTTCAATCAGTCGATGGCAGAAATTCTGTTCCCAAACAGACAATTTATTTTATTTGTTTAGACGAGGAAATTTTTGTTTTTTAATTGTAAGTTTCTGTTGTTTTCTTTCGTTACTTATTTTCTAATCTTTTATTTGGATTGTGTGGCCTTTTCTTGTTTTACTGATCTTATTTGATTCCAAATCCGTTTTATTGTTGTGGTTTCTGTGCGGGCCTCAGGAAGCCGAACCCGCTTCTGTGCAGAACTGTGTTCTGCTGCAGGTTAATAACCCTGAGGGACGGGGGACACGGGGAGCTTGTGTCCCCGCTCTTTTTCATGGTTGCGTGTTTTCCAGAACACGGTGCAGAGCGCTCAGCGTTTCCTCCTGAAGAATCAGTCCAGGTGGTGAAACACTTCAGCTGAACTGAACCGACGCTACAGGTAAAACAAGAAGATAGAAACCTGATGATAATAAGATGCTTATTGCTGAAACCGGTAACTTCAGATCCTCCACATCCTTCACTGTAACACGTGAGCTGCTGTTTTTCTCACAATCCTGCAACTTCATTCTCCACATGCGACACATTTGTACGTGTAAAATTAGAACTGAATCCTCATAACATCTCGAGCTTTTTCCTTTAAACCTACGACGCCAAACTGCAGATGTTTTGTTTTTCCTCACAGTGGCTGGTTTCAATCTGATGTTCACAGCGCCACTGTTTTAAATCTGTACATCAGTTAATAAGGGCTCAGCTCGTTCTCTCTGTGCGTGACGATGAGTTAATGCGGCACAGTGTCGCCCCCTGCTGCTGAACTCTCACGGTGTGTTTGTTTGTCTACCCGCAGGCAGACAGGTGCGAACAGGTGTGAACGAGTGCGAACAGGTGTGACTCTCCCTCTGTTTTTATTTGTGTCCTCTTCTGTCTTTTGAATAATTCAGTTCTTAAATCAATGTTCTCTGTCTCTTACGTTCACCGGGGTCATTTGATATTTCTACCCTCTTATGTTCCTTCATTGAATCAGTTGTGTAAGTCATGAAAGTCAAGTGGACGTTCACACCCGACATCTTTACCGTGGACAAAGATAAACAGCAGGTTTCATTCAGCCCGTCGGTGCAGAGCCTGGTTTTCAGAGATTCTGTTTTAACGTTCGTTTTCACTCTGACCACTTTTACAGTGTAATTCTGTTCCGCCCTCGACCTTTAACCTCCACAGCAGCTCTGTTTGCTGAGGGGTCAGGGGTCGTCGTCATGGAGACCTACCAGCTGTTTCCTGCTGAGGACTGATGTCGACGTGAAGGGATCAAATATCTGATCAGTGAATTGATTATTGATAGAAAATGAATTGAATCCTGTACAAATCATGTGAATGGTGTCAAGTTTGATGATGTGAACGATCCTCGAGTTTCTTTCACGTCTGATTGTATTTCACCTCTTTTAAATCGCTGTGTATCTGTTTCCGGCTTCCTCGCCTTGTCTCTGTGCTGCTGTAACGCCAATTAAATGAAGCTTGATCTCATCTACAATGTTTAAACATTTAGGTTTTATTTATTTTTCATTTGTCTCCTCATTTTGTCTGAATTCGGATCTAAAGTGATTTAAAACTACAAATATGCATCAGATGAATCTGTCTTCAGAGTCGCCTGAGTCTGCGACATCTGATGGAGCTTTAAAATACACAGAACGGGCATGAAACTCCTTCATGGCCGATTCCTTTTTCAAAACAAGTTCAGAGTGATCAGAGTTCCGCACAAAAGTACGTCTGTATGAGGATTTACTAAAGGGCTCCTTACTGTTTTTTACAGACACACGCGACCGAGCAGCTGAGGAGGCTGATTGAACATTTAATGATTCAAACTGAGCGTATTTAGTTTCTGAAGAACGTGACAGCTCATGACCGACAAGTCACACGGTAACTTAAATATAAAAATTCATCAACTCATTTAATTATAAAAGTAAATAAAATCAAGTGGTAAACGGCCTCCGATGAGTTCAAATGTCTGTAACTTTACTCCGCAGCTGAACTTTTTCCTAAGTTTCCGGTGGGAATCTGAACTGAACTTGATAAATAACGGAACAGACTGTTTATTTTTATGCTCAATATTATTTTTATATATAAAAATAATGTAACCGTAATATTTCACCGGCACAGAGACAATTATTCACGTAAAATCCCAAAAACACACAGGTCACTGTTGTATTTAGAAAAATCAGTAAATCCTAAACTTTCTGTCTCTGCCAGAGACAGCGCTGATGATCCACAATGTTCCTGATTTGCTATAAATGATGATCGTTTTTATCTCAGTTTAACTTCGAAGACTTCTGTCGATCTGATTTGTCTTCAATTTGTCTTCTGCTCTGATGATAATCAAACACAGATGATGTCCAGCTGTCAGTCATCCAGTGATTGACAGCTGTGTGATGTAATCAGAGCCCCTCAGTCATTAATTAGGTGAATTCGTGAGTCGGTGTGACAATCACTTCGATTGATTCCTGAAATAACTTCACACAGAGATGCAGCCTGAGGAGTCTGAATGTTCTGATTGAATTTATTGATTTCATTTCTTTAGTGTTCACTCAGATGTTTATGAGAAAATGAATAACATTACAGTTTTGTCTGTCAGTGACATGTTTGAGTTTCTTCTTTTGATGCTCTGGGACGAAAATCTTCCTCTTCTTTTTACTGGATGTTCCTGAAGACGGTGGACGTTGGCAGATTCACCTTTCAACACCCGCATTAAAATATTTATTCCCTCCTGTTTCTTTGGCACGTTTGTCTTCGTGAAGAAGAAAAACAGTAGTGACCAAACATTCAGTCAATTCAACACTCAAAAACTGACTTGATTTGAGTTTGAGGAGTTAATGAAAAGTAGAGGTGATGACAGAAACCTGCTCAGCTTAAACCAATGTTGAGTTACAGATGAGGAACACGTCATTTTTATTTGAAAACACGTCGCTGCAGTTTATACTGAAACATTCTCCAAAGGTCAAATCGCGATCAGATAAAATGAGTTAGGGAAATTTCACTGTTTTTCATGAGACATTTTGCCCTGAGCTGTGACTGTCAGGCAGACTTCCCTTTTAGAATGAATATAGTAAACGTTAAACCTGCATTTATTGTTTGCTTGTTTTTGTTTGTTTGTTTGCTTGTTTGTTTGTTTGGTTGGTTGGTTGGTTGACCCAAGGGGGCAGCAGAACAGTCTGTAAAAACATCATCTATATCCTGTGTCTGGGTCACCTGATGAACCTAGGTCAGGTACACCCTCTCTCTTAGCTCTGGTTTTGGTCTCCACCAGCTCCTGAGGGAAATATCTGGCTCTTCTGCTGCTAAATGCTCCACTATGTTCACCAGTTGGTCTCTGACTGTGTCTGTCTGCTGTTTGATGCTGAGCAGGTGGTGGACAATGGCTTTTACAGCTCTTATTTTGAAAACGGCAGAGACTGAACCAGACAGGAAATGTGCAGCAAAACCAAAACCAAGAGCTAAAAGTTGCTAAAAAGCTCTGGAGAGCTGAAGAGACGGTGACATCTGACAATTCACTAAATCCCTCCCCTGGACAGTGACCGTCCAATCATAGTTTAGCAACTGTTACTACTCACGGTGGGTCCGTCAGACTATGTGCAGCAGTGTGGAAAGGCTCTGCAGCCAACAGTCAACTGTTTGTGAGTTTATTCATTTAAAAATATTAATTTTAGCTGCTTTAAGCATCATCTATATGGCACGTGTTAGCTGGGCGGAGCTCTTGCTGCCTGAAAGGCACAGCTCAGGGAGAAGTTTAAACAGCACAGCTTTAAAGATCTGTTCTGATCAGTTGTTTCAAACTTTCTGATTTAATCGTCATTTCGTGTGGAGCCCTCAGCAGCTCAGGTTAGAGTTTAGTAAACCTCAGAGCAGCGTTCTTCTTCTCTGAGACCAGATGTCAGGCGTGATCTCTGCAGCCCTGCGGTTCTCTGTGAACACAGTCTGATCC
Organism: Xiphias gladius; assembly: GCF_016859285.1. Taxonomy (NCBI): domain Eukaryota; kingdom Metazoa; phylum Chordata; class Actinopteri; order Istiophoriformes; family Xiphiidae; genus Xiphias; species Xiphias gladius. Next base: position 513,819 of record NC_053403.1, on the reverse strand, counting down.
GCTCTGCTGTTCTCTGGTCAGCTGATCCACGGCAGCGTTCATGGCGGCTCGGACCAGAGAGCGAGCTGTCTGAAGCAGCTGCCGCTCGCCGTGGTCGCAGCCGAGAAGGAGGAGGAGGTGGCTCTGGTTCTCTGAGGAGGAGCTACCCACCCAGCACTCCTCCTCCTCTGCATCCTCCAGAGTGACGTCATCTGGAGGAACCAGCTCGATCCGGATAGAGGGTCCGTTAGTTGTTGGATGAAGAGACTGGGAGGTGGTTTGATCCATCTTCTCCTCAGATGAAACGGTCCAGACTGAAAGATGATCATCGAGGTCCAGGAGCACTTCGGGGGAGAAAACCTCGTCTCTCTCTGGAGACTCGATCTCGATCAAATCTTCAACAGGAACCTCATCTGTGTCTTCGGCGACTTGAACAACCTCGCTGTCTATTTGGATCGTCTCCGATCCGTCTGCAGTCAGATCCTTCTTGGTGACTTCCACTGGTGATTCTTCTGGACTCTCTGCCGTGACTCGATCTTCAGTCAGCTCGACGTCCATCTCAGCCGTGACCGTCACAGCCTCCGGACTCCGATCGGTGCCATCGCTCATGAGTTCGTCAGGCAACCGGGTGGCCTCCTCGATCCTCATCATGTCCTCCATGTTTTCCGCAGCCAGACCTGATGATCTGCTCCTCCCTCCTTTGGTGAAGAATTTTCTCAGTTTTTTCTGGAAGGTCAGTGAAGGTTCGTCTGCGTCTTTCCTCTGCTCGTGAGTGTGGACATTGGAGGAAGTCCTGAACCTCAGGTTAAACCTCTTCCTCGCTTTAGAGACACTCTTGCTGTTTTCTTCTCCAGCGTCTGCCTCCTGATGATGTGGCTGCTTCTCTGAACTTTCTTCCACGTTGCTGTTTTGCCTCCTGATACAAAGGGGCGCTGAGGAGAACCTCCTCCACCACCTGCGTCTGCTTACCTTCCTGTTTCTGATGTCGTCGTCCTCACCTGTGTCCTCACAGCGCCCCCTGCAGCCCTCTACGTTTACGTCAGATAAAACTTCCTCCTCCATGTTGGGACTTTCAGTCAGCTCGGCCGTTTCATTCTCTGCAGCAGCAGCTGAGTTTTTCTGGGAGGTTTTGTCTCTGTCTCTTTTAGTCCAAGCCTCAGCTCTGTCCTCCCCAATGCTCCTGGTCCTGGTTTTTCCCAACAGCAGCCTCGGAGGACCGGTCAGTTTTCTCTTCAAACCGACTTTCTCTCCTCGCTTGATGTCCTCTCCGTCCGCTGTCGCCATGGTCTGTCTCCACGGTGAGGCTAAATGGTTTTTATACTTCCCGATGGCGTTTAAGCTCTTCTGTCCACAATCAGGCGCTGCTGAACCATCTGCTGCTGAGATTAAACGGCTGGGAACCTGCAGACCAGAAACCACGCAGCAGTTTAGACACTGTTGATTTATGACAGACGGAGCAGTAAACCTCAGCAGCAGATATTAAACTGCTGATGCACGAGTCTGAAATATGAACATCTGATGTTTCTGATCAGGACTGAAACATTTTCTGCTCTCTGAGTCCAAAGTGAGGCTGAAATATGTGGGTACGACATCCTGTTAATAATAATCATTTTGTTTGTTCTGATTTTTTAATTTTAAAAACAGCTTTTTAGGTTTTAAAACACGACCAACCAGTCGGATGACAATATTTGATCATTTCTAAACACATTTGTTAAAAAATTACTTAAAGTCTCATTTATTAATGTCAATATTAGTTGAAATGTGTACAAAGAAAGTTATTTTACCATCTGTGACCATTAACTGGACCCTAAAAATACATAAACACAAAAACTGCATTTTACAAGAGGGTATTTCCACCAAAATGTTGCAGTAACACAAAGCGACAGGTTGTAAAAACCTCAATAAGAAGACACAGGATACTAAAAGAGTAGAAGGGAAGTAAAATTACAGCATTTCAGGCGTGGTCAAAAAAAAGGGTTAATAGATGTATTCACACAAACATAAAAGCAAAAACAAGAGAAAAGAGAAAAGAGTCCGGTAGTAAAATGAACCGTGTTCTGCAGCAATCAAAAAACTCTAAAAATGTATTTTAAGTCACTACGATGTCAGTGACTGGCTGATGAAGAAACGTCAGCAATGATATTCAAACGTCTGACGCTTTTCTACGTTAAGTCGGGGCTGAGTCCCGACTTACTGATCAGGACAATGTTCAGAGATGACTTCCCGTCACCAAAAAACCTGAACACTGAGCACAAAAAAAAAACCCGGAAAAAAAGATCCGATGCAACGGTAAACATGGTTGTTGACGCAAATGAAAAAGTTCATTTGATCTTCATTGAGGCCTGGACGCACTCTGCATCGGGTCTGGAGATCCACAGTGATCCACACCTCCACCGCCATTTACTGGCTGCACCCGATAAACAGTCATCGCTCTTATTTCTTTCAACATGAAAGAAAAAACACAGCGACTGCGTTTTCTATCACGATCCCTGTGTAAACCTTCAGGTTTTACCCAGACTTTGAAATAAAAAGTATTTTAAGAGGAATTTTCTTCATCGGCCAGATTGATAAAGTATCATTTTGTATATTATTATCTTCATCAGAGGAAGACATCGGCTGATCTGTAGACCGAGATCTCTGTGCTGCTGTAGGGAGATCGTCATCAGGTCACAGCTCGTTTAACAAACCTGATCAGAGTTCGGTCACTCGGCGAGGAGACACCGGTCCTGGACATGGCTGCCGCGGCCCACTCAGCTTATGGGGAAGAAATAAAGTTGATACTACAGTAGGAATTCAATAACAATCAAAAATAATAACTCTTCCCTTCATTGTTTTTATAAAAACAATGAGAATGTGATCTGCAACAGTGAAGTGATCCAGCTTCCTTCAGTCAAACAGCCACTAACTCCTTCCCAAACACGCAGCACAAGCAGCGGTTCGTTCAGAGCTGAACAAAAAATCAAACCTCACCTGAATGTGGATCCTGTTGCTGTTCGCTGCTCGGGTCTGTTTCTGTGAGAGAGGAGAGGAAACACCGAGCTGCTGTACCGCCCCAGTTTCCATAGCAACCACGCTGATTGGCGTTTGGTTTTACAGAAATTGCTCCTTCAATATGGCGGTGGGAGGGCGGGGGAGGTGGTGATGTCCCCCGGGGGAGAAGAACAGAAACAGGATTTTGTTTTATTTCCCATAATGAGTTTCTACACGGCTGTACAGGCTGAGCAACGTATGACGCGTTCTATCTTTAGACACTGGATCATTAGAGGGAAAACTCAAACTACAGGAAATACTTCATGGTTATAAAACATGAGAGAAACAGACGGCAAACAGGTTTGGACAGGTGGACGAGTACTACAGTTTTAGTGAGGAAGGGTTACTAAACCGTCACAGAACAGAAGTCAGTGTTAACGTTTCTTTTTGGAAAGTCAATCAAACGGCCACAAAGAGACAGAAAACAAAACAACCACAAAGAGACAAAACATGACCACAAAGAGACAGAAAACGACCACAAAGAGACAAAACATGACCACAAAGAGACAGAAAACGACCACAAAGAGACAAAACATGACCACAAAGAGACAAAACATGACCACAAAGAGACAGAAAACGACCACAAAGAGACACAACATGACCATAGAGAGACAGAAAACGACCACAAAGAGACACAACATGACCATAGAGAGACACAACACGGTCACAAAGAGACAAACATGACCACAAAGAGACAGAAAACGACCACAAAGAGACACAACATGACCATAGAGAGACACAACACGGTCACAAAGAGACAAACATGACTACAAAGAATCTTTTAAAATTTTTGTGGGTTTGTTCCTTTCATATTTAAACACACTGATGGACTGGAGAACAACTGAGGGAACTACCTCTCCACAGGTAACTGTCTCTGACATGTTGATCAGTTATTGAGCTCCTGCAGCAGACTCTGTGCTCTCTGATGTCATCACATGTCGTCGTCTATTTTTAAAGGTGTGAGAAAGATCCTCAGCAGCTTTTGTTTCTATAGCGATGGAGGATAAAAATACATTGATCTGTCCCTAAGCAACAGCAGATCCACCAATCACGTCCTCCGACAGGTGAGGGCTGCCGAGCAACATCCCAACTGTCAGCAGAACTTAATTTATGTTTTCTCGTACAATTTGACTTTCTTTGCAGTTCTCTGACAGTTGTGGAAAGGCATTCTGGGAAATGTAGTGAATCCTGGAGGTTGAAACTGTTTCCCCTGGAGACGGGAAACACATGAACACAAACGGTGCTGAGATCTCTGTGTCATAAAACCTGTGCATTAAGCAGCTCATCTCAATGAAACGACTTTATCTTGTCGGTTCGAACGTGTTTCAAAGTTCAAACGGTCAGAATTTCTCTTCGGGCTTTTCTCTGCAGGTTGGTGACGGTGAATCTTCCTCCTTCAGCCTGGTCGTCTTTCTCCTGGTGCCACTTTATCACAGCCCGGTATGGGGGACTGGCGAAATCTGGCTCAAATCAGCAGAAAGATCACACATGATTGTTACTGGCAGGATCAGAGAGCACGTCTTTTCAGTCCCACTCGTTGCTTGTGGAGACGTGAACAACGTGATCATCCTCATGTTTCCTGTGTCATACATTTATTTTTACACTGACGGATCGAGAGAAGTTTTGATCCCACAACCTCCGTCTTTCCAAAGATGCTTGTTAAGCTGCTGAGATATCAGGACTCTCTGAGCTACAGCAGCTCTCACACAGAGAATAATCACATCAGCTGATCAGAGTTCATCACAGTCGGACATGTGAACATCTCCATTGTCTCTCCACGTCGTCCACAGCAGTTTGCTCTGTGGGTTGAGCGTCTAAACACGTCGCACGGTTCAGCCCAGAGGTGAATATTTCTCCTTTAATCTCACCTTCCCTCTCTTGGTTCAGACCTTTATCACTACACCAGGGTATGTAATGTGATTACCTTCTTCAGTAGCGAGTAGTGCTGTGGGTTACAATTTGAAATGAGTGATCCCAGTAACGCTCCCTTACTGTGACACGTGGGGGTCGGCCTGGGAGTTGGAGCTGTTGGAGCTGTTGGAGCTGTTGGAGGTGATTCAACCCCACAGGGTTGAATCAGCTGGGACTCTGGGTTCACTGCCGAGGCTTTTCCAAGGTTGTGTCGTGTGTGTTCTTGGCTGATGAGGCAGGTGTCGGCCTCATTCAGGAGTCACCTCTTTTCCTGCTTTTCCGCTTCCGCATGTTAAATACAACAGATGTGACGTGTGTGTGTGGAGGATTTAAAGTTGTTCAAAGGCTGCTTTGACTTAGCTGAGTGACAGGAGTAAAGTAACGAGTAATGGATCACATTACGCTTGCTGCTGAGTAATTATTAAAGTAATGTAATTACTTTTTCAAAAAGTATGGAATCCCTGATTACAGTTTTCAGTAACTGGCTCAACGCTGCTGCACAAGACGACTGAGCAGTGAAAGTCGCCGGTCGAGACGTTCGAAGATGAAGTTTTTGAGGTCGAGTCTGATGGAGAAGTTTGTGTTTGTGTGATTTAAGAGATAAAGAGAAAAAAAATCACATTTTAGGATTTAAACCAACAAGCTCTGTATTAAAAATCTTCCCACTTCAACGGCTGAAGCTGTTTTATCCTTCACACAGAGAATAACCAGACACAGTTGGACTCTTCAGCCTGATCAGCTCAGACCTCTGTGCTGGTGCTCAGTTTATTTCGGGCGCCCGTCGGACATGTGACTCCGTCACATTCACATAAAACCCCTGAATCTGAAGAAACCTCCACCTGCAGCTCAGCAGCTCCAAACCAACCTCAGCTCATTTTTTTCTTTTTCTTTGTTTTTGGTAAATTTACAACTTCGAGGCCAAATAATATTTTAAATGTGAAGTTGCATTTTAATTTGTAGTATCATGAGAAAAATGACATAATATTAATGGAGTAAAGTTGTAATTTTATTCTTTCTCTTATAAAATGACGCTTTTATTCAGCTATATTATCACTTTGTGTTTGTTGAGGGAAAAAAAAAGACATATCAAAGGTAAGTATTTGTACCATTCTAATGTTGTAATGTCCTGATAATGAAGTTGTGATAATGAGGAAAAGACAAAGTCAGAACATTACTTTAGTTCAAAGGGGGATTTTTTTAAAGTTAAACTTTATGCTATATTTATTCTTTCAAACAAAATCTGAGATTTCAAATTGACATAATGTAACGCCCATGTTATGAGTATTAATTCAAGATTTAATACATAAAAAATCACATTATGAGAATAAATATTCATCATAACATTATGGCGTTTTTCTTGTAAATATGTGGTTCTGAAATTATGTGGAAAGAACATGGAGAGTTTGTTCTGTATGTTTATGTGTGTGTGATTTAAACAGATTTTATTTTGAACGAAATAGATTAATATTCATATTCTGCCGAAGGACCGTTGTCGGCGTGGATACTCAGTTTCCCAGCATGCCTCTCCTCCACGCTGTGCTCAGCTAACTGCTGACCCCTGCAGGTCAGGATCTGTTACTGCGGCAGAGACCAGAGGTCGGAGCGAAGGAAAACGAGTTGAGCCTCCTCATCGCTGTCAAGAGCTCACGGCGTGAAAAGACTGAATCATCTCAACTCAAAGGTCCACTTACTGGCTTCGGGAGCCTCAGAGGAAGAGTGTGAGATGCTCGGAAAATAATTCAACCACAAGTTTCTAACGTGATTTCTTCAATGTCACCTCAAGGATCCCAGTGAGGACTTAAAGCAGTTTTGACCACCTGTGGCACCGGTCGGTGTTTTCACGGGTGAGTTCCTGTTCTGGTTGAACTATGACAATGTTCTGGTGCAGGTGACGTGACTCAAAGTCACTGCCAGTGGTTTCACACTACTCCACTGATCCACAGCTGGAGGTAACGTGTCAAGAACCACAGCAATCCCCCTGAAAAAGTCACGAAGAAGAAGAAAGCCAGCACCTACACAAACAGTGAAGGTCTTTGTGGAAAGGTTTTACGAGGAAGGAAACACACTCAACACGTTAGTTGTTGTTAGAGAGCTTCATAACCAGACAACAGAGTGGGTGACGTTTCGATATAGCTTTTTATATTTCATTTATTTATACATTTATTTTTTTTTACTACGATCCGGTTTGTAAATGAATGAACTGGTGTGATTTGAAGGGTTAAAGCTGCCAACACTCTGTCATGTCTTTGTCTTCATTCATCAACATTTTCTGTCCACTGCTTCAAAATGCCGTTGTTAGTTTATCATAAAGTTTTGGTTCTGACAGCTAGTGATGCACATGAAACAGACTAAAGAATCATTTTCTGAACATTTGATAAAAACACTGATGAACAGTGAAAGAGGGTTCATTGCAGCCTAATATCAGAGAACACATTCTTGCTAATGAATCCAAAATTCTTGCTGTTTGCTCTAAAGACTGATTCTCGCCTCGTCCCATTTTTTTGAATTTTAGTTTGGTTTGTTTGTTTTTTGTTCTGTTCTGTTCGTGTGTCTGACCAGCGCTCTCCTGTGTTTTACTTTTGTTTATATGTTTTCTGTATAAACCAAAAAACTAACGAAAAGTAAATCACAAAAAAAAGAGCAATAACCCAAAGCATTTTTTTTTGCAGAACCTTAAATACCCCAGACATTCTCCAAACAGTTCCAGTCAAAGTGCAGAGCTGCGATCTGATTGGTGGAAAAAGACATTTATTTACAAAACTTTACTGTTCCATCCATGAAAAAACAGACGTCTATGTACAAAACATATCAACACAAAACTTCCTGTTGTGATTTTTTTACAGTGAAACACAGAAAGAAGACGACGTCACGACTGAGCAATCAGACATTCACCAATCAATAATCAATAACATCTCAACTGTAAAATCATTCTCGATGTGGCGACAGAAAGTAACAGCACAGAACCTTGTCCAGAATTTAAAGGACCACAAAACAGTTTTTTTCCCTCTGGACTGAATCCAATGTTTTGTCCTTCAACCACAGTCTCTCAGATGGTTCAACAGAACAAGGCTTCAGGTTTTAGACTGATTTCCTCTCCAGTCAACTCTCAGGTGTCAGAGTGTCTTTGAATGCATCAACAGGGAGATTGTTCAAACAGATTCTGCTCTTTAAAATAAAGTATATTTTAAAGCACTTTGAGCTGCATCTTGAGCATTAAAGGAGTTTTTTCTTAATAACATTTATCAATTTGGTGCTAAATCTTAATCTCTTAATCTGTGACTGGGGTTGGTTATCGATCTACAAACCGATGGAGGAATGTGAAGTAAACAGGACTTAAATATAAAAAAACAGTGGTTTGATCCTTTGAGGGAACTGTGCTTCAAAAGAAAACTGACTCTGTAGTAAATGACAGGTTTTTCACACCAAAAGCAAAGTTCAGCCTTGCAGAGTGAGGCCTTGTTTCCACTGCAGACTTCTGTAACTCTTCCTTGAATCTGAAGAAGCTCAGGAAATATCAGAGAGGACGGTCACTGAACTAGAAAGAGAAAGACTGTGATGCAGTCTGCAGCGTCCTAGTTAACTGCTTTGCGGAGTTATGTGCTGCTCTTCATTCACACTCTCTCACAAACTGTTCGCTCTTGTGCATTTGATCTGAAGCCACTGTTGCAGTTAAGTAGAAAAAGCCTTGTCAAAGCCAGTGAACTGATTGGAACCTTCTTCAGAATGACCGACAGCAGTAAACAAAGCTGACTCCTCCTCTGACAGGCACTGCCGCAGGTTGTGGTCGGAGGTTTATGCTCTGGAACAATTTGACTAAAAACATTGGTCTAAAAAATGCTGGTGAACTTCATCAATGAGTAGCCTGATTCATTGATCACTCAGATTGTCTTAAAGAGGAGATTCAGCTGTGAGATAAACAACCCTATCAAACTGTCAAACCATCAAACCGTCAAACCATCAAAAGTCGAACTATAAAACCGTCAAACCATGAAACCGTCAAACCATCAAAAGTCAAACTATAAAACCGTCAAACCATCAAACTGTCAAACCATCCACCCCTCAAACCGTCAAACCATCAAACTGTCAACCACCCCTCAAACCGTCAAACCATCAAAACATCCAACCATCAAACTGTCAAACCATCAAACCGTCAAACCATCAAAACATCCAACCATCAAACTGTCAAACAATCAAACCATCCACCCCTCAAACCGTCAAACCATCAAACTGTCAAACCATCAAACCGTCAAACCGTCCACCCCTCAAACCGTCAAACCATCAAAACATCCAACCATCAAACTGTCAAACCATCAAACCGTCAAACCATCAAACTGTCCACCCCTCAAACCATCAAACCATCAAACTGTCAAACCATCAAACTGTCAAACCATCAAACCGTCAAACCGTCCACCCCTCAAACCGTCAAACCATCAAACTGTCAAACCATCAAACTGTCCACCCCTCAAACCATCAAACTGTCAAACCGTCAAACCGTCCACCCCTCAAACCGTCAAACCATCAAACCATCAAACCGTCAAACCATCAAACCGTCAAACCGTCAACCCCTCAAACTGTCCAACAGGCAAACCGTCAAACTGTCAAACAATCAAACCATCAAAACCTCAAAAGTCAAACCATCAAACTATCAAAACCTCACAAGGGTTAAACCGTCAAACTGTGAAACAATCAAACCATAAAGAGTCAAACCGTTAAACAATCCAAACGTCAGAAAGGTCAAACCGTCAAAAGTCAAACTGTGAAACCGCTAAACCCTCAAAACGTCAAACCATCAAACCATCAAACTGTCAAACCATCAAACCGTGAAACCATCAAACTGTCAAACCATCAAACCATCCACCCTTCAAACCGTCAAACCATCAAACCATCAAACTATCAAACCGTCCACCCCTGAAACCGTCAAATCATCAAACTGTCAAACCATCAAACCATCCACCCCTCAAACCCTCAAACCGTCAAACCGTCAAACCGTCAAACTATCAAACCATCAAACCATCAAACCCTCAAACCCTCAAAATTCAAACCATCAAACAATCAAAACGTCACAAAGCTCAAACCGTCAAACCGTGAAACAATCAAACCATCAAAAGTCAAACCATCAAACAATCGAAATGTCAAACAATCAAACCATCAAAAGTCATCAAAACTGGCCCTGCTGCTTCTTTTAACACTAAACCTTCATGTTTCCTTTGATTTCAGCAGGTCTGAGTCTCTACAGAGTCTCAGAGTCTAAAGATTCGACCACAGTTTGACGCCTACGTCACACTGATGTTATCTTTACATTAAAGGAACAGTCACACATTTTAATACATCCTTTTCTTCTCTGTCGTACCGAGAGTCAGATAATTCAGATGGACACTGTCAGCTGGTGAGTGTGGAAGATCAAGTTTACAATCTCTGCTGGTTAATTTTCACAAAAATTAAATGAAATGAAAAGAGGATGTGACGTTAATGTGACCTCAAGTTTAGGGCTTCAACTATCGATTCCCCTGCTCAGCGTTTTCTAGATTAATCAACTAGTCGTCTTGTCAGCAAAATGTCAGAAAATCATGAAAAAACCCAGACAGGTTCAGTCATTGCGACACCAGAGAAACCAGCGGACATTCGCACTGGAGAAGCTGGAGCCAGAGAATTTTGTCTTTTCTTAAAAAGTGACTCAAAATCATAAAACCAACAGTCTGATTCTTGCAGCTAATGACCACAGCACCACACTATGATCACATGACTGATTTAAGAAGTTCACACACCTACACACACACACACACACACACCTGCACAGGTAGAGAACCAGCAGACAGCAGCAGAAACAGAAACAGAACCACGACACAAACCTCGGAGTTCAGAGAGAACACCTCCAGGTTCGTCTTTTCACAACCTGACAACAGAACCACCTGTGTGCTCAGTCACGCCACCTTGTGGGGAAACATCTCTCCATGACATCACCTGATGGAATCATTCCACGGGCACGCCGTCCACGCTCTCCTGGGAGATCTCAGAGTCCAGGGAGTAGCAGGAGCTGCCGTTGTCCTGAGTGTCCCTGTTGGCCTCCTCAGAGAGCGTGGCAACACCAGCTGAAGCGCCGCCCCCGGCCCCGCCCCCTCCCCCGGGCTCCGCGGCGCCCTCGCAGAAGTGGCTGGAGGCCTGGAAGAGCTGGCTGCAGAGGCGGTTGTAGCGGTGGTAGCGGGACGGTTTGCCAGTGTGGGTGTACATGTGCTCCTGCAGCTGGCTCTTGTGGGAGAAGCGCAGGCTGCAGACGGCGCAGGCGATCTTACGTTTACGGGAGTGTAGGGCGGCGGGAATGGGGCTGCTCCCCGCTCCTCCCCCTCCTGCACCCCGACTCCTCCTCAGCTCAGCAGCCAGCTGGTTGGCCAGCGCCTGGCTCTGCCTTAGGGCCTCCTCCAGACATCCTGCATCCAGCTGCTCCTGGCCCCCCGGCGGCCCCTCCTCCACACCGGTATCCAGCTCTCTGCCGTGAGACAGCCCCTCCATCAGGCGGGCAGGGTCGAGGGCATGGCTGAACAGGTGCTCCCGCAAGCCTTCGGGGGACGAGCAGCGCTCTCCACAGCGGGGGCACAGCAGGACCAGGGACCGGTCTTTGAACAGGAGACTCTGACTGGGACTGCTGCCCTGAGCTGGAGAAGGAGATCCTGCCCCTGGACCCTCCTCCCCCTCGCCATCCTCCCCCTCCTCCTCCTCCACCTGCTCCTGCTTGATGCGAGTCGAGATGTCTGAGTCATCTCCAGATGCCACGGAGCAGACGTTGCGTAGCGCCGACGCCTGGCAATCCGACGGGACCCCTTCTATACCGACAGTGAGGGACAGCTGTGAGTGGGACCGTCCTCCGCGGCCAGAGGAGCGTCCATCCTCAGGGGCCCCGCAGGACACCGTGGTGGACTTGGGGACTCCGGGTGCGTCCTTGTTGGCCAGCTGGGAGGAGATCTGGATGCCGTACAGGTTGGACATGCGGACCACATCGGTGGCCGCGTCGGCGGCGCCCTCGTCCGGTTTCCGGCACAGCTGGTGGGCATGAAGAAACTTGATGCCGTCCTGCAGCCGGCTCTGGTCCACCGGCTGTTTGGGACACATGCCGGTGTACATGATGTGCAGCAGGTAGCTGAAGACGTCTGGCTGGATGTCTGTGGGCTGGATCTTTATACACTCACTGGGGACAGACACAGATTGACACATGAGGACAGGGCGTTCTGCGTTCGAGCTGATGAATTCCAGGAGTCAGGGCGTCACCTTAAACCTACAGGTTAACATTTAGAAAAGCCCTGGACTGACCTGGACTGGTGGATGAAGATCATCTTGAAGTAGTTGGAGAAGGCGGCCAGCACGGCTCGGTGAGCTTTGAAGTAGACGTTTCCGATGGCGACGGTGCAGTCGCACAGGAAACCGAACTCTCTCTGAACGTTGAGCTGCTGCAGCAGGAAGAGGCTGTGGGATGACACCTCCATGACCCTGACCCCGGAAGACAGAAACAGCAACACGTCAGCGCGACGGACGCTAGAGAACATGTCAAACTGATGACAGACAGGGGTTTGAGAAGTCCCCACAACAGTGGGCCTTTCTCGAACCAGACCCTCCCCAGATCACAAAGTGACTGGTCACGGTCACGGCTGACCTCAGCACCCGTCATTAAGGTGCAGTGTAGAAATACGGCGGTGAGCTTCGGGACCAACTTCCCTGTCTCCGGCAGAAACAGGAACTGTCATAACTTTTCGTAACCATGGTTTAGTATCAGCATCTTTCAGAAGCGGAAACAGTTGCCGTGATAAATAAATGAATAAAACTTACTCCCCAGCTTCTTGGCTGGCATTTCTTTTGTTTTGTAAACATCTTCTCGTTTTTAACTCTGATATTTATGAACTGCCTGGTTTGCGCAACAGTCCCTGTAAATGTACAACACTTAACAATCACTTGAAGACGTCTACCGTTCTCTAGAAGAGAGCATGTATTTGATCGTAAATACAGTGCGACCTCTAAGTCGGTCACGTCCGTATAATTAAATGTGTCAGTTCGCACAGAGATAACATCTGTACGGCGCGCGCTCCGTGGCGAACACAACACGTTGCACGTGGTCAGAAAAGTCAGCATCGACGTAGACTCGCTGTTGGAGGGTTTCATAACCCACTTCGACCCCCCGTCGATTGGTTTGGGATGGCACGAAATGCGGCGGACCCTCCACCCCAACACGCAAAGAGAGTAGAAGTGCGTGGGGACAGGAAGTAGGGGGAGGTTTGAGACAGAGCCCGTGAGTCTGGCCGGATCTCCGTCTGCTGCAGTAACTTGACATCAGGGTGGTCTGGTATCAGCAACACAGAGGACGCGGCCTCAGTACTGGTCTGAGTTACTGAGAGGGTGGGACTTTTAGACCGAATCTAAACCTGACAACTTTTAAGTTAAAAAAAACAAAAAACATTAGATAAACACTTCCTCATTTTTCCCGGTGCGGAGAAGGTTTTGAAGAACTGCATGTTGGGAAATGAACGATGTTAATGTTGCGTTTCCCTGATCAGTCACAGCCAAAGAACCGATTCTGAATGAGGCTCTGTGCAAATCAAGTGTTTGGACTGTTAATTCATGTGTTTTGTAGAAGTAACATTTAATCAATATCGTGTCAATGTGCCCGCTGCCAACTTTATATACTGACATAATATTAATTTATATATATTATATGAACAGAGATATTATATTTCACTTCATTTATTTGATCTGTTGCTATAGTTTCAGTTATTCAAACACATATTTAATATTTCTGTAACACTGTAAATTTAAAGAAATCTCTCTGTCATGTAGTTTAATGAAAGCAACAGTTTTCTTGAACTTTATTTTCATGAGAAAATCATGTTGTAAAACCAAAGAAAATGTTTCGAAAAGTTCTGGTTTCTGGAAGTTAACTGGTCTCACGTTGTTTCAATAAATCACAAGCTATTCAAACCAGTCTCCTTCCAGACAACAGGTGAGTCAGTCTGGACTCACCTGACGTTAATACAACATGAAACGTGACGAGCTCTGCGTCGATGCCGATTCGCTCGCTGACCGATTCCATCAACCTGAGAGTCGACACCTGCTGGTGCCCGATTTAACAGCTGGTCCGGATCCGGGCCCAGAAGCCCCAGGTTCGCTCCAGGTTTACCTCGATGGATCGGATCTGATGGATCATGTTTGTCACGATCGTGAAACGTGCCGAGTTGGAACCAGAGAATCTTCACCGGTTCCCGTCAGTCATCTGATTGATCAGCGACGTCAGCGCTACAGTCCTGTCGCAGTACCTGGTGGCAGGTACAGTGGGTTCAACCCCTCAGCAGGTGACCCCGCCCACGTCCGAAACAGATTAGTGGCGTCACATCGTCTCAGTCGAAGCTCCGCCCACCTCCAACCTGAGCTCAGGTGTAATGAGGTGACCCCCCGAACACCTGGACAGGTGAGCAGGAGGCCACAGACTGACCTCTGGCCTCAGTGAAGGTCACCTGTACGTGAAGCAGCACCTGAGACACACACACACACACACACACACACACTTACAGGAGGGGGGTGGTGATGGTGGTTGATGGTGGAGTGTGTGGTTGTGTGTGTGTGTGTGTGTGTGTCTCGGGGGGGGGGCCGACTCCGGTCCAAACACACCGGAAACTGGAACCCAAAAACAACACCGCGGCTCGGCGCGTGCACGTCGTGTCGCGCGCATCGCGCTGCAGCCTCCTCCATCCTCTGTCTCCTCCACATTCGGCAACACGCACGTCCTCATTCATCTACACGCACACAGGCGCGTGCGCACGCCCCCCACCCCCTCTGTCGATGTGCGCCGTGCACGCGCGCCGTGCCCGCCGCCGTTAATCAGACTTACCGCAGAAATGAGCAGATTGTTTCAGAACCGGAGCCGATTTGTTGCTGCAGAGGTGATCTCGCAAAAACCCGCGTCACGTCTCGCGAGAGGAAGGGTCAAAGGGGTTGGTCACGTGATCCGTCGGTGTTATCAACCGACATGTAATCAATAATCAATAACGCATTTATTAGCACGAGTCAAAACGTACAAATAGAGAAATGATGAAAGTCACGGAGCTGGAACCTGTTTCACGTTTGATTTTTATTCTTATCGTTTTATGAAAAACGATTTAATCTGATAAAATGTGAAGCATAGTAACAAAACCACCAAATGTATTTTTATTCATTCATCTTTGATCTTATTCACATTTATTTTGTTCCCTTATCAAAAGAGAAAGTATCAGGTTATAACATGTCATAAAACCTGAATCAGCAGAAGAAGAAGTAGAAATACCACCGAGGAAGAAAACTCTGGCGTGTACTTAAAGTATCTGAAGTAAAAGTCCCAATGTTACACTGCAAAACATTTGAAAATATCATCAGAAGGTAACGTTTTAGTCAGTTCTCATCTTCTGCCACAAGATAAATATGTGTGTGTGTGTGTGTGTGTGTGTGTGTGTGTGTGTGTGTGTGTGTGTGTGTGTGTCACAGGCTACTTTTGGGGACAAATTTCAGCCGAAAGACCAGTTAACTGAGGACAGCTTGTCCATTTGGGGACAAAAGCTGATTTTCTGGTCAGTGGTTAAGGTTGGGGACAGTCTGCAGGAAATGAATCTAAGTCTATATGATGTCCCCCGAAAGTGACAAAGAAAACTGGCTCCAGATTCACGTCCACACTCGGTAATTTGTTATCTGAAGTCAGACTAGAACGAGTCCCTCGACTGAACGAGATGTGTTGATTTTGTGCAATAATCTTATAACAATGACTCCATGTAAACGAGCTCCACTCACACGTACAGTTTTAGTCCATCACATCATATTATCTGATTATTAATTAGTCTTTTTGTTTGCTTGTTGTTAGTTATTATTGTCTTTTTATCGCATTGACTGTTTGGTTTGTATTGATATATTTTTCATGATTATTAAAGTATCCATCTATCTATATTTATCCATCCATCCATCTCTCTATCTATCATCTATCTATCTATCTGTCACTCTACTGAAAAAAACAGCTTGTAGAAGGATTGTATGTCATGAAACAGAGTGAGATGTCGCAATGTTTTCACATCCCTGGGTATCGGGCTCGCTTTTGGTTCCAGAAAAACAGCTAAGAGTGAGACCTCCGCACCTAAATCCTCCTCTCTGATGCATCCGTGACATTTCCTGTTCACATTTTCAAAATAATAGTTATATTTGTATCCAGTCATGTCGTAAAATGAACCTTTTCAAATATTTCCTTTCCAGTTGTAGTTCCATTTTATACTGGATGTAAATGCTGGATGGTTTCAGACCTTTTTTCCTTCTTCGACTTGTTTTTTAATTAAACCCACAACCATCAATCAAAAAACGCAGAACATTTGTTTATCATTAAATGTTTTATTTTTGAAGGAATCTCTTTGTTTATGTTGTTTTGTGATTTCGAAGCAAATCACATGCTGAATTTAAAAAGACCCCAAATTTCCAGACTTAATTAGCAGGACAAACACAACTACAGGAAAATATTTTATGGGTAAATTAACTCATAAAATGCAACTGTGAGGAATCAGATGAAACTGAATAAGAATCACAGTGTGCTAAATCTATAACAATCCTCAGTTTACTGGGTTGTTTTTTTTTAAAGTTTCAGTGAAGTGCACGCATCTACATTCAGTATACCTGTGTTAAACATGTCAAATGTTGTTTGGATAAAAAGGACTTGAAAATTCTAAATATCCAAATTAGTATCAAAAACTTCTTACAAACACACACACACGCAGACAAAAGCTACTTAAATGGGCACTTTTCAGCTTTTTCTGAGAGGCCAGTGAAGGGAAATCAGCCTGTGCTCTCTGTTAATCTTCTGTTTTCTCTCTTTATCTAGTTTATCTTTTAATTAGCAAGCAAACAAACTATATTTTCTACATCTCTTTTCAAGCAACCCACAAAATAAAAAGTATAAAATCAAGAGAGAGAACCAAAGAAACCAGGCCAAATTAACTTTATTTTGAAGGCTAGTATTTTCACCGGTAGTCCTCTCTTTCTTCTTCTACGGGTTTCCTGACTGTGTGCGGCTTGACGGAGCGGCAGTCTGTGCGGAAGTTCTTTCATCCTGCAGGAGGAGAAGAAGAAGAGGCTTCTCCTTCGTCTCCTCTCCCCGCCTGGACACAACAAACCTCCGGACAGGAGCCTCCGGGGCCCCGGGAACATCCACACACCCGCCGCCGACTGCAGCAGCTCCTCCGCCGGTCTCCGGTACCCACGGTAGGTCGACGGCTTTCTGACCGGCCCTCAGAGCCGCCCAAAAAAAACACAAAACCCCGCGGCCTGCTGCTGTTGGTGCTAGCTGAATGCGGGCGGCAGTGCGGGGGTGGCGGAGCTGTTTGCGGGATATGTCGCTGGATACCGTCACGTAGTCAACATTTACATATTCTACATCTGGTTTGGTTTTTCAAAATAAAAAAACGTAGTAGCGAAATCAACGTTGCAGCGCGTTTTGAGAAGTTTCAGCTGAATGAATCTTAATTACTGTCGCATTTAAAAAAAAAAAAAAAAACGAAATTAAACTCATTTGCCCGTTTGAACTTTTCACTACCCTAATGTCATACTTTTCATTACTTGTGGCGTTTCACCCGTTTTATTTTGGAGGTCTGCCCGCTGTAACTTCCGGTGCGATCGATGCTAACAGCAGCGACTTGGCGCAGCTAACCGCCGCGGAGCTGTAATCTCCATTTTAGCTCGTCAGTGCGGCCTTTCCCTCCGCTCTGCCCCAAACCAGTCTCTCCTCTTCAGTGGTCACAGTCAGCGCTTCTCTCGGGCCCCTGTCGGGCCTCTAACGGGGGGTTTCTAGGTGATTGTAAGCCGGCGAATGTCCCACCGCATGTCCGCAGCGGCCCTGCGGGGGCGGACGGTGCTCTGACGGTAAACCGACCCACCGTGACTGGAACAGCTCTTATTTTACACCTTTTTTTTTAAAACGGAGTCTTGTGTGGAGCCACGGCTCCGCCAAACACTGTAAACATCAAACTGAAACAGATGAACTTTCTGTTAATGTGAAGTTTTTATCCATTAAACTTAAAGTTTACAGCAGTGTCCCGGTGTTAGACCGTTTTCTGTGACCTGACGGTAAATTCTAGACCAGTTTCGCGTTGAAGTCTTGATTCTTTTTCAGTGGTTGTAGACCTGAAACGACTAGTCGATTAATCAGTCAGTCGAGTACTACTTTCGCAGTTGATTAGGGGTTTATGTATTTTTTAAAACAAAACTGCCGAATATTCTCAAGTTCCAGCTTCTCAGTTCAACCTGTCTGTCTATCACTGAGACGATATAAAAACTTTAGAGGTGAACATTTCTAACTTATTGACTTGTGGCAGTCACAGGTAGGAACTGCTTTAGATGTAGAGCAAATGAGTGCAAAAGTGTGGGAATCACTGTATTATGTGATGCTAATGTTGGTCAAGCGAAACACGCGTAATCTCGGGCCACAGGAAACTGGTTTTCTTTTTAGTATTTTCTGACATTTTATAGGCCAAATGATTCATCAAGAAAACAACGGTCAGATTAGTCGATAATGAAAATAATCATTAGTATCAGCTCTATTCCTCAGTTCTCTTTGACCTTTGACTCTGACGAGTTAAACCCAAACATCCACAGGGGGAACAGACCGACAAAAGACGTCTCGTATGGACTGAAGTTGACGATCCGGCCACAGAATTCAGTGTAAAAACCGGGACTGACTTCTGTTAATAATAATCAAGGCTAGTATACATGTTTCCTCTGGACTGTGACGGTATCCTCGGTGAGATCATAGGAACTTGTAACTGTCACAGATATTGCTGAGCTGTTTTTGTACCATAGAAACTTTCCCGGTAAGATCTGGTTGTACTGGTGCATCATTAGGTAGGTTTTCAATGTAGCGCAAATTTTGACAGTATTTCCATAAAGTCTGTAAGAGAGAATGTGAATACGTGTGTATTTCCTCCTGCCATCGCTACCAACTGTTTCCGCTATACTGTGTCACATTTTTCTTTTATCGATACACCAGCTTTTCAAAGTCAGACAAGTGTAAAACTTTTTTTTTTAATGAATAAATGGAAAAAGCGCCAAAAAGTAGGTGGACAGAAACACACTTAATGCTGTAGGGCAATTAATTTAAATTTAAATGACAGACACAGCAATCAAAGATTTTTATCCCCATCACACACTCCAAACCTTCACGTGTTTGTCTTCCATTGTAATTTTAATTAACTCCATTATAATTCCTAGTTTCTGATTATGATAGTTGATGATAATTCCCTCTGAGCTGAATCAGGTGCTTCAGGACTACAGTGACAGGAGATTTAATAGTCAACTACAGTTGAACATTCAGGGGTGTCTCGTAGACAAATCACCTGCTGGACTGTCAGAAAACCATTTGATCATCTCTGATAATAACTATGATTTCTACTGAAACAAAGAGTGTATTACCAGGTAGCGTCCTGTAGGGCTGCGAGGAAACAGCATTGCCAGTTCATTTTATGGCAGTTGATTAATCAAGTCAGCGTTTCAGTTGTACTTGTATTTGCTCCCGGGTAGTTTAATTTTATAACAAGGGATCATTTTCACGTTTTGTTCACAAAAAGCTTAATTTGTAAAGTAACTAAAGTTATCAGATAAATATAGTGCTGTTAAAGTACAATATTTCCCTCTGAAATGTAGAGTAGCAAAAGCAGAAAGTAGCATGAGATAAAAATACTCAAGTAAAGTACAACTACAGTACTTGAGTAAATGTACTTGGTTAGTTTCCTCCACTGCAGTTCAGTGACACAGAAACGTCTAAGGTCTGACAGTCGGGTTGATGACTCGGGCGTTTATTCAGACGTGGAACCAACATTTTGAATTACCGTCAGATTAACGTTAAGGGGCTCAGGTGTGTCCGGGATTCATCCCACGGTCCAAACACATGCAGGTCAGGTGACCTGGAAACTCTAAATAACTTGTCGGTGTCAGGGTCAGCAGGGTCCTGGCGCTCCAACAAAACAATCAGGGTTCCCACGTGTCCTGGAAATCCTTGAAAACAGTTGACCAATTTTCCAGTCATGGAGAATGAGAGAGAGAAAGTAATAATGTCCTAGAAAATCTTGTGTTGAAAATTAGTTTCAACGTTTTCTTATTTTCCTTTAGCTGAGAATGAACCCCAATGCTCACTACCAGAGCTCCCCAAATGGATGACGCTGCCACCTGAAAGGGCTAAGCTATGTCCATATTAACATTCAAATGGCAGTACATGGACGAGAGTATTGTGAATAGGCTGCTCTGGGTTTTGTTGAGGAAACGCTGAAAAACACCCCCGAGTCACGGTAGACACGGTAGCACACACAGGTTGGATCACATTACAACTTAAGTATCCGAAACTCTGAATAATCTGAATGACATTGTCCTTGAAATGTAAATATTAGTCACCGCTGGCTGGTAACTGCGGTAGTTTTTACTATCTTTAATAGATTAACATCGCTTTCTTCCTAGCTTGTTTGAAACGGTTGAATAAAGTTAAATGGGTTATTATGTTTGGCTCAGTTGCTAAAGCTGACGTGCCTGCTAGCTTGTTCTGTTTGTTTTTAAGTTTTGTGATTCAGCTCTAGCTTGAAAAATGTGAAAGAAATGGATGATGATGATGAACGGGAAGCCGGGGTCAAAGCAATGGATGGAAGCCAAACACTGGCTAAATACTGGCTAATGGTACCTTTTTAATCTGCTAGCATCGTCTCTTCAAACGCAGTGCTGCATTGTTAAGCTAAAATGGAACTTGACACAGAATATTTAATGTGCGGGTAGCTCACAGAGGGTGTGGTTAGCCTCGTTAAAGACTCCACTTAATATTACTAGTAAAGGGCTTAAAGTGTGGGGAGAAACTGATAAGAGTCAGCGGCAGCTAATACTCTGCAACTTTGACTGGTACAGTTGGGTACGTGAAGCTCAGTCTAGAGTTGTCAGTAGGCAGTAGTAGGCTGCTGTCGGTGTTATTGGTGTTCAGGCAGCAATGGTTAATATAATTAGTTAGGTAAAAGGGATTCAGTTTATAAATCGATAATAACTATAATGAAACATTTTATCTACACAGCACTTGCCAATCAGAGAGCACAAAGGGGTTTTCCAAAGAAACAAAATAAAATACTGAACACTATCAGAAATTAAAATATAATAACAATATTAAAATACAGCATTAAAACAAAGCAAGAAGTTTAAAAAAAACAACAGTAAGAGGAAATAGTAGCAAAGTGCTGACCTTAAAAAATCTTATAGAAACATATACTGAAATGTTTCTATAACACTTGTTGCCTATTTACAGGACTGAGTGACAGAATGTCAGGAAGACAGCACCAGTTCAAGAATGAGTGGAGAGAAGACCTCCAGTCCAGTTCAGGGACAGGCTAAGGGCATTATCAGGAGATAACGAGTCTTCGTTAGATGTTGGTAACATGGGCATTTCCATGGGCAGCGGTCAAAAGGTTGTGCAAGAGGGCAAGGCCATGTCAAAGTTGCTGTACAATTAAACAGAGAGAAAAGATAAGCTATAGCCCGAGACTGCACGTCTTTCATACCAGCTAGATCATCACCAGAAGAGTCCTGGAAGAGTCCTCGAGAAGGATCTCCAGCAAAGAGCGGGAACCCTGACAGTGTATGAATGATGGGGCTGATGGTGGAAACAGGATTTTATGATTGTGTGTGTGTGTGTGTGTGTGTGTGTGTGTGTGTGTGTGTGTGTGTGTGTGTGTGTGTGTGTGTGTGTGTGTGTGTGTGTGTGTGTGATCAGCTCACACATCATCCAATCTCAGCAGCTGAATGGTTTTAATGCTCTACAGGAGGTCACACAGCAAACACATTCAGTCATTCGCCTCTTCCTTCCTTTAAATTTAAAAAGACTCGGAAAAGTTAGGTTTACTTTTCTGCCCCAACTAATAATCCAGTCTGAAAAGCCCACGGTATCTAAAGAGGCGAGAGGTGGACTGATTGTTGAGAAATCCCCTGCAATCTGAGGTAATTTCTGATGATAAAGTTTGATGAAACAGGATCTAAATGACTGTAGTCAGATGTCTTAATTATTCAAGTGTGATCTTGATGAGTCATAACAGGACTGAGAGCTGGTTCTGCCTCACTGAGCACAAGCAGCCAACCGTTATGAAATACTCAACGTAAAACAACTCGACCACAGAGAAACCACGCAGCAGATAGAATTCAGCCGTTTAATGTCTCTGTTCATGGTTTCCTCTGTTGTCTGCAGGGCGATGGCGAGGCCGAGCCACAGCGATCACGTCCTCCAGCAGCTCAACAACCAGCGTGAGTGGGGCTTCCTGTGCGACTGCCTCATCGCCATCGGTGACATCTACTTCAGGGCGCACAAGGCCGTCCTGGCGGCCTGCAGTTCCTACTTCAGGATGATGTTCATCCGGGACCAGCAGGGGGCGGGCCGTCTGGACCTCAGCAACATGAAGATCAGCGCCGAGTGTTTCGACCTCATCCTGCAGCTCATGTACCTCGGGCGCATCGTCGTGGGGACCTACGAATTCGACGAGCTCAAGGCCTCAATGGCGTACCTGCAGATGTACTACATCCCTGACTCGCTGGAGGATCTCAGGGACATCAGGAGCTCCAACCTCACCCCGTCCTCCTCAGCCTCCTCCTCCTCCAGTTCCTCCTCCAGTTCCTCCACCGGCCCCGCTGGCGGGAAAATGATGTTTGGAGTCCGCATGTACGAGCAGCAGAGGCCTGCCGCGCCGGAAGCGGAGCGTATACCGAAACCTGTCAACAGCAGCGCCGCACGTCCAGCTGTTCCGGCAACCGTCACAAGGCCGGTGGTGGCGGAGGAGGTGGTGAACACGCCTCTGACAGCAGCACCACCGGCCGTGGACGGGGCGGTCGAGCAGCCGTGTGACTTGAGAAAGAGGTCCAGCGGCAGAAGTTCAGCTCTCAAAGACCGCCCTCGGTTCGGCCGCACCTACACCTGCGACGACTGCGGCTTTGTGTTCAGTTGCGAAAAGCTTTTAATCGAGCACATCCTGACCTGCACTAACCGGAAGGCCTATCATCCACCGAGAGGTAACGTTGAAGGCGACAATGACTCGAGTAAGGCTGAAAGCTCCGCATCTGAGAGCACAGAGGAACACAGGGTCCTCTGTAAAGGCGAGGACGACTGGCCCGAGGCCAAGGCCAACTCTGACCTCTCCATCAGGTCGGTGGCAGCCGGGACAGACGGCGAGCCCGGGTCCACTAGGAGCATCTCCATCAAGACGGAACCGGAAGAAAGCATGTTCCCCGAGATTGAGGTGGTCCGAGTCGGTGAGCACACCGCCAAAGACTGTAGCACACGGTTCAATGACGTCACACGTAAAGACTTGCTGAGGGAGAAAACGGGATTGGACCGAGAACCAGAGCCCGGCGTCTCAGGTTTGGAGAACAGCAGCGAGCCTTTTGAAGTCCACATGTCCAGCAGCGATGATTCAGGGATTCCTGCGAAGCTTCGTAAAGTCAAAGACGAGAAGCAGGACGCCGACTGTGCCCCCTGTGAACTGTGTGGTGCTCTTTTAACGGAGGAGGACAAGTCAGCCCACTACCTGTCCAACCACATGGGCCACATATGTGCCTGTGGACGGTGTGGCCAGGTGCTGATCAAAGGTCGGCAGCTCCAGGAGCACGCGGAGCGCTGTGGAGAATCCCACGGCGGTGAGTCAGACTCACACGGGGAGGACGAGGCGTCCCTGCTTGAGGAGCCTCAGGGGATGGAGGAGGGCCTACTGGAGGCCACCGACCTAGCCTGCCCTCACTGCGGTCTGCTGTTCCAGAACGAGAGCTTGGCGCTGGAGCACGCCTTGTCCTGCCACGACCAGGAGCTGTTCCGCCCAGTGCTGCTGGAGGAAGGAGCAGAACCAGATCACCGTCGCAAACACTTCTGCAGCATCTGCGGCAAAGGCTTCTACCAGCGGTGCCACCTGCGGGAGCACTACACCGTCCACACCAAGGAGAAGCAGTTCACCTGCCAGACCTGCGGGAAGCAGTTCCTGCGGGAGCGCCAGCTCAGGCTGCACACTGACATGCACAAAGGCATGGCGCGCTACGTGTGCCCGGTCTGCGACCAGGGAACCTTCCTCAAACACGACCACGTCCGACACATGATCTCCCACCTGTCTGCTGGGGAAACCATCTGCCAGGTGTGTTTCCAGATCTTCCCTGGTGGAGAGCAGCTGGAGAAACACATGGACGTCCACCTGTACATCTGCGGCGTCTGTGGGGAGAAGTTCCGCCTCCGTAAAGACATGAGGAGCCACTATAACTCCAAGCACACCAAGAGACTATAGGAACGACTCAAACCATCCTCCGCATTTATACTAGTTTGTTACTTAAAAAAAAGCCATAAATGTGAGAACAAATGTATGCACTTGAACCCCAAAAAGACAACTTTTTAATCTGCACTTTTTAAGTATATGCATAACCTAAACAGGCGTTCATACTGCGAGCAGCGGAGCTGGTGATTGGTTGCAATGCTATGACTCTGTGTATCAGTCTGCAGCTTTTTACTTTGATGAGATGACATTAAGTCAATACGGATCAGAGAGACGCGCATCGTATTTTCACAGCTTTGAATCGGGATTTTCTGAGACGTTTCCTTCTGGTCGTTCGCCAGATAAAAGTCAGTATCATTATCTGCAGGTGAAACAATCATGTAAGGTGGGAAACGATCAGGTTAAGAAACCCGGCTGGTTGTTGCCAAAGCTGATGCTGCGCAGTTCAGCCTCAGCCACTGGCGGAGACGCCGTCATAGCTAGCCAGCTGAGTAGCATCGAGTTGAATATTAATATTTAGAATATTTATAAAGAAGCTTTTTTTTTTTTTTAATTTAGGTGCTACATACATAATATTAGCATTTCAGGTCATTTGGAACATCAAACAGGGACAGAGCTTTAGGTCCCAGAGTCTAAAATGATTCTTTAGGCCCTTATCAGACAGGATGCAGTTTTTGCAGTGAGGGGGGTCTTTTCCGGTTGTTCTCTGCAGACTGTAAGCGTCTTACGTGCTGCTTGTGCGTCCCGGGCCCTCAAGTTGAAAAACTTCAACTCAGGGTTGTGTGGCCCGACGATCCTAAAATAATCCTTGAACCGACCACAATCCGGCGAAGCTCCTGGACCAGCTGGTGTTTTCTCTGTTTCCCTGAGTCCAGCGTATTTACTGGGAACAGCGTCTCACCCTCCGTCAGAGCCAGAGCAAGTGCTCTCCACCTGGAGCCTATATATTTAAATAACACATGCTGCTCTGTGACTTTACTTCACAACAAAATCACGGTTAGGCTAAGGACAAGTGATTGGGGGTTGCGAGCAACAATTAAAAAAAAAAAAAAAAGCGCACATCTCGCTTTTTTTTTTTTTTAAACTCGCATTTTGAAACCTGCAAAAAGTCTGATCTGTCTGATCGGGGCCTTAAGCTGTTTAAAAAAAAAAAAACCCAAAGAAATGAAACAAGAAAACGAGCAGATCCTCACATTAAAGGAACTGGAACCAGTCACCAAACTGGTAATGATTAATGTTTTGTCAAGGAACTCATCTGTGAATCGACAAATCATTTTAGCGCTAGAATGTACCAAAGTCACGTTGGCAGGTGGAGGAAAATCGGATCTGACGCTTGTTGTTTCCGGCTCGAGTCCGGCCCACAGCTCTTCAGGCCTGTCGAAAACTCCCATCATGCCTCCCGCCCGACTCGTTCGCGACTGTGTTGCTCGCAGTGTGAACTTGCAGTAAGACCGGCAGTTAACTCCAAAAGAAAGCGAAACTGGCGTGTCCTCGGAGTGTTGCGGCCAACCTGCCGAACATTCACCGTGGCTCCTGATCATCTAACAGTATATAACAAATACTGTAACCAGAGGCAGCGCGAAGACGCATGAAATGTGGCGATTGAAGCCAAAAGCTGGGCCTGTGTACAGACGCCCAGTTGAGTTTGTTTTTGGAGTGAACTGCCTGTGGAAGAGTATCTCAGCATTTCAGAGGTCTGCGGCGCCTCAAGCTTGGGGTCAATGTTTGCTAGCTTTCATGTCAACTCATGTTCCAGAATACTAAAGTCTCTGAAGATGAAACACGTTGAGTTTTTCACGTTGTAGTTAATGAGCACGTTCGTGGACAAAAGACTGAATTCTGCTTTCTGACTTTTTGTTTTGTGAGTTCGATAGCGCACTGATTTGTACTTTTCTTCCCTTTACATTCACTCGCCGTCCAACATGCTCTGTGATTGGTGCCTTTACTGTAACAGTGGTGCACACTAGCAGCAGTGCACGTATCTCAAGTCTTGTTCCTTACTGTTTTCTTCACAGTGATGCATGATGGGGGATGGACAAGGACAGGTGACGACCCCCAGCTTCAAGGTGAATCTGTAAATGGCAGATTATGAAAAAACTCAACGACAAAACACTAGGGGTGGTTTGCTTGTTGGCGCCAACCTGCCGGACTGAGTTGTTTGTTTAATGTTCAGTCTGAAAAACGAGATGTTACACTTCGACTTACTCTAATGCCTTATGAGTCATGTAAAGTTGTTTTCACTGCAGTCGTGCTCCTGTTGTTAAAGCTGTTACTCTCCACGACACCACACCACATGTGATTCGAACAAGTTCAAGCCAGTTCCAACGGTTTATTAAAAAAAATCCGACCATTAAAAAAATGCCATATACCAGTTAGAAAGAATCCTAAATCAGTACTCAACAAATCAAAACCATTTTAGAATCGGCCTGAACCGGTTCCAAACTGACACAGCTATCCTGAAGGTTACAGCCAGACTTAAACATTTGACATGCAGCCTAAACCATTTCCAACCCAACTCAGGCCGCTTCCAGAAAACGATTAAAAACAATCTCTAACAAGCCTAAACCAGTTTCAAACTGACCTGAATTCAGATTCAGCTGAAACTAGTTCTGAACAAAACCAGTTATAGTGACCCCATGCAAAAAGAACCAGCTGAAACCAGTTCAGAATAAACCTAAAGCAGGTCAGATGTGGTATAAACTATTTTCAAACTGAACTAAGTATAGAAGCCAACTTCACCAGTGTGCAACCAGTCTAAACCAGTATCAGACTAACCAAGATATTACGGAACCAATGCGGCCCTTTTTAAAAACCTGCCTAAACCAGAAAAGAACCAGGCCAGACCAGTTTGGACCCTGCAGCGTTTAGTGTGTTTATTTGAAAACTTGTTTTCCGTTGAGTTGAATTTCGATTGAGGTTGACAGGCCAACAGCATTTAGAAAGTGGCATAAAGGTTTTAATACTTCAGTTAACATTGAGATTTAGAACATAAAACGCCTCAAAGCAGATGGAGCCTTTCATCCGGTGAAACGCTGTGGCAGTAAATGTTGCCTTGCTTGGACAGGTGTTTGGACAATCGGTGTTTTGACCAGGATGCTGCTGAGGATTTAGTTCAGGTTGAGTCAAACTGCTCATGAGGCCAGTTTAGCCTCTTAACTACAAGTCTTCAACACATCTGGATTTGAACTGTGTTCAATGCTACCTAGAACAAACTTAAAGCAGTTCAGAATCAAAATAAACCACTATGCTACTTCCGAAGGTTAAAAAAACATTCAGTGGAGCCCAGACCAGTTTAGAGGCCCCTCGTCCCGTTCAGTACTGACTGGAACCAGTTCAAAAAGAAGCTTAGATGTAGTAGATAGTTTCATTAACCTGAATCACCCATTCCTACAGGATCAGTTTGTTGAAAGATCTTCTGCACCAGGACCTAGAGCTGCAGACAAAACCCCGGAGACTGTGGAAGTAGCAGTTGCTGCAGCTGGTGGACAGAAATGTCAGAATGTTCTTTTTTAAAATGAAAACCATCCATCGGCCGTTTGTCCGTGCGTGTCCAGTTGTTGTAGAGCGATATTCAGCCTCGTGTCTGTGTGTCCAGGTGGTTCGTTGCTCTCAAGCTTTTTCTCGCTGATGTTCAGTTTGTGGAGTTTTGGAAAATGACGCTCTGATCTCTTTGGAATAAACACAAGCCTTTCTTAAGCTTTTAATAAACCAAGTGAATTTCTCTTTGTGAAGAAACGGCTCTGGCTTTTTACCTTTCTGCTCTGACTCTGTTTTCTCCATAGTTTATGTTCTTTTACAGTCCAGTAAATGTCTAGATTACGTTTTCCTTCCTTTCAGGCAGCTTTCAATTCACTTTCTACTTTCTAGTCTACAGACCCCTAAAGTCCAACATCTTAACATATTTGAAGAAGATAATAGCTTGTGCAATCAAAATGAAGAGTGTCATCATATTTTGGGACCTCAGGGGCCCTGTGGAGAGACTAAAAAGTTGTTAAATGTGACGGATTAGACCCTGCAACAGTTACAGCATCTGACAAAGACTAACTTCAGATTTTTCAAAATCATACAACAAACTGAATAAAAAGGAGTTTATGGTTAAATTCAAGTTATTCGATTTTAGTCTGTGTACTTTTTCCTCCACCGTGTTGGTGTGACAGCTGTGGTCACTGGTTACTTTATCGATACACATTTATCCACGCAGCAGTCAATGAAATGGTAAAACCACCTCCACCAGCAAAACCGTGAAGATGCTGCTCACAATTGAATGAAAATGTAACATTGACAGGAGTATGCTGGTAATACACTACTTTTATTTTGAAAGTCTGAGTTATGGATCTGAGCGCCAGATGTTTGAAACATTGGCTCAACTTGTTTGTGTATCTTCCGTCTGCCATTGATAGTTTTTGTTCTAATCTCATTTGATTGAAGTTAACTGAGATGTCAAGTCTTTATCCTACACTGTTAAAACCTTATCGTTAAAATAACTAACTCTGGCGACAGGTAACCAGTGAGCAGCTGAACGAACTGCGGTAGTTTTACAGCGCACTCAGCAACTCTTCAGGTAGTTACAGTATTTGGCCAAAGTGCCTACGATGACCAAGGCTAGTGCTACTGTTTGTCTTTATTTTTCCTGTAAATTTCCACTGTTGGTGTAAAAAGTTGAACATGAGTGTTTATTCCAAATATACAAGACTTATCGAAGCAATTTCTCTGTGTCCTTGAAGTCGGCCAGTAGCTAACCAAGCCCAGTATCGCTCCAGCCCAAAGACCTGCAGCTCCAACTCCCACATAACGAGCCCAGAGTGAGTTTTTAATTGAACAGTTTCCTCATTTAAAAAAGGAATCGGCGGTGAACTGAGTCTGGGGAGAGAAGAAACAGACACATCCTGTGTCTGATTGTAGAAAAAGAAGAAAAACCAACATGTTTCACCAAAAGTGACTGTAATCAGATTTACAGTCAAATGTGTCCATGCGGTTTTATTTTTCCTGCCACACCTTGTTAATACTGTAAGAACAAAAATCATTTACCGTGTGCGATGTTGAATGAGTCATTTCCGAAAGCTGCTAAAGTGTTTCATATAAAGTTGATATCATCATCATCATGAAAGTGTACAATTGTTCTAAAATGTCTGACTCTTTCATGATGATCCAGTTTGCAGTTCACCGTTCGTCCACATCGGGGCGCTGTACGTCAGACTGTTCACACTGCTTCTGAGGCTGACGATCATTAAACTGACTCACCTGTGATCCACGTGCAACGCGGGATGAAGTCCTGCCCCGTCCAACATCCAGACCACACGATTGGACGCTGCTGCGGTGGCCCCCACTCTGACTGACAGGTCTGTTAGTACGGAGCAGCTCAGTCACCGGTCTAGTTCAGGTGAGGTTTGGGTTCTCTACGGCAGTGGTCTTTAAATCCTGAGGTTCAGGGACAGTAGTGATACCACAGTGTGACTCTACTACGATACTGATAGAGGTCCCGCATCCGCAACACTACTACAACCCCACATCCGGTATCGTGACTACGAGACCTTGCACAGAGCAGAAAGGCTCTGGTGATTTATGTAGATATATGATAGAACAAGAACTGGAGTTCTTCTGGTTTAATACAGTCTGAGCGGCGATTTTTTACTGCGGGGTGGTTTGGTCTGAGTAACCGGCTTCATAAACTGATCAGAAGTGTTGTGTGGAATCCAGCTCTCAGTTCAGTGTAATGAACAAGTCTGGACAAACATAATGGGGAAATACTCAAATGCATCAGGTACACGTCACTATCCATCAGCACACGTTGGTGATGTCGGGAAGCACGAGGGCCAAACCACGAGGGAATCAATCGTTTTCTTCCACGTATCAGACAGTTCGATTACACGTGTGAATGTCATTGATACTGTCAGGACCGGAACAGTGGGGCCTTCGCTGAGCTTTGACCGGCCACGTTAAAAAAAAAACTCAACCGTTACAATGAGAACTTGCAGAACCAGAAGCTCCACAAACGCCGTTGCTCGGCCCCTGAAAAGGAGGCACTGCAGAAACCCCAGAGAAGTTATGGTAAGACCCCGTTGTTCCAGTGGGAAGAGCGGGGGCATCTGGCGGAGTGAGACTTGTGTCTCACATGTAACAGACAGTAAAGGATCCGGAAGGCTCCACCGGAGGAACAGGAGGACTCCGGATCCGTCGCTGCGGACACACCTTCACGTGGACTGTCGACTTAAAAATAGAATCAATAAAACAGAGTGTAGTTCAGGAGATGATGGATGATCCACTTCTCTTCTGACAGGATTAAAACGAGCCAAGCTGCAGTCAGCGGGAAACCTCGTTAATCCGATGGACCGAGACACGCGCCTTTAGATTCTCCGGTTGACCTCTGACTGGTCAGATTCAGCCTCCATCGCTGGAACCTGAAGCGGGAGAGTTAAATCAGCTCTTCTCAATCAGAGATCCGACGTGGACCCAAAGCTGTGGTAGACGGAGAAGGGCCAAGCCAAGAAAATCTGTGGAGACACTGAGTCAGAAATCACAGCTGCTCCGTCCGAACCTCCTTCTATTTGCTGATGTGAATGAGGGAACAGTCGGACGATTTTTCAGATAAACTGTTGATCGCAGATTAAAACTCCACGGTTCAGATTAACTGTTGAAGGATTACAGATTAATAATAGAGCTGTTTTTGTTTTCCAGAGGTGACTGTCAGGACGCAAAATCCCTTCGTCTGCTGGTTTCCTCAGAGCAGAGGTGGAAAGTACATTAACTCAAGTACTGAATTTCAGTACAAATTGGAGGCACTTCTGCTTCACCTGAGTATTTTCCTTTCTTGCCACGTTTATCTGACGCACATGGCGACCAGTTATTTACACACAAGACATGAAGAACTTATAAAATATGATCCTTTGGTAAAGATAAAACTACCCAACGGTAAATGCTGGAGCAGAAACTATAGCGATAATCAATGAATTGATTGATTGGCAACTATTTTGATTACAATTTAAGTCATCTTTCATGTTTGTAACGTCTCAGGAGACAGCCCTAACCCAAGCGTGAGGATTTGCCGCTTTTCTTTTAATTATTTTAATATTTCTTAATTTATTTTTGAGGTTTGGAAGAAACAAACATTGAAGGTGTCACTTTGGCGTCTGATGGGATGTGACAGCATTTGTCTCTATTTTCTGAATTTTTCAAATCAAACAATGAATTAATGAAGAAAATAATCAGTAGATTAATGAGTAATGAAAAAAATCAGGTGTTGCAGGTTGGTCTAAAAGAAGATGCTGCGTAAACATGAACGCATCAGTGATAAAAATCTACACACGCGGGTCATTTTTCTGTTTAAGACCGTGGGTACCTTTCCCTGATTATACTCACATACCTTTACTGTAGTAACATGTTCGATGCAGGACTTTTACTTGTAACACAGTATTTTTACAATTTGAAGGACCAGAGAACTTCCTCCACCGCTGCCGCACAGGAAACTCCTGTAACGTCAGCCAACCTGTTCTGCAGAGGAACCAGTTCGTGTCGGAAGAATTAACAGTAAATCACGGGATCAACACGATCAACACGTGACTTTTCAGTCCTTTTGTCAGGATCAAAGTCCGACAAACTTCACGTTGTTCAAACGGAGACTGCATCGCACAGTCTGGTTGTCCTCGGGCTTAGATGGTGTCCGGCTGGACTCTGGCGGTGTTGGGGGTCTGGGGTCTGGTTGGGCTTCAGGCGGAGTCAGCAACAGAAGGAAATGAAGAGGGGGGAGGTCTGCTGCAGCAGCTCATTGTAATACTGAATCCACATGAAAATGTCCGGACCCATCGGGGCCCTTTAACACCGACACCCCGCCGGTGTTCAAGAGGGTGACGACAAACATGGGCAACGCATGCCATCCAGACGCAGGTACAAGTCAGGTTTAACAGAACCAGGAAGACTGTCTCTGAAACCAGGACGAGTTTCTCTTCCTGGCGTGACAGTGTTTCAAACCAGACACCTGTTCATCGTCTGCAGGCGTCTTCGCAGCGCTCACAAAGGGACTCTACTACATCCAGTTCACCGGCAGCGTTGGAATCTTGGGGTCCCTGAACGCGGCAGTGCTGAGGAACGGGGAGAACGTTGTTCGCCATCTACAACACTGTGGGTCACGATGGTGCCGACTCCAACGGCATGACGCCGGTCCTGGAGGAGGGGGGCCGGCTGTGGCCCGTCCTCTGGTCAAGCACCAGCATCTCTGACCAGAGCAGAGTCAGCACTTTCAGCAGCTTCCCCGTCTTCCCCGTGTAGGTGGAGGAGGCCGTGGAGGTGGGAATCCACATTGTAGTCAGAAACCTTGAGGTTTTCGTACCAAGATGTTGGAGCCGTCCTCTGAAAAACCTGCAGAGCTGACGGGTTCTACAACACGTCAGGTCAATTTGTTTTTATGAAGTTCTTTCGTCTTTCATCTGTGGGTCCTTCTGTCCCTTCTGCTTGTGTTTATTTTAATAATTATTTCACATTTGCACATAAATATACGTAAACTAGAATAAAACCTAAAGCCAAAGCCTCGGGCCTGGAACAGCTGTGTAAAACAAAGTTACTGGTTTTTTGCCATTTGTTAATGACCTTTTCTTATTTTTGGTCCCATCCGCCGGTGTTTTAGTCCTGGCTTGGTCCAGTATTCTCTGGTGTTTGTCCTCAGTCCCAGGGTCATAAATGGTCTGAGCGTTTCAGGCTTTCAGTCCACATGGTCTCCCCCCCTGCTGTCGGTCCAGTCGTCCTCGGGTTGAATTGATGTCCAGTTGGTCTCTGGTCGTGTTTGGCGGTCTGTGGTCTGGTCGGGCGGAGAGGGTCTTTTGAATCAACAGAAGAAGAGCAGCTGACAGCCAGAGTGGAGAAGCAGGAGAGGGAGCGTAAGGACTGTAGTCAGTCAGCTAGACTCTACAGATGAGGTACACTTTTACTGACAGACTTTGTTCGTCAGATTTCGTATCTGGTTTTCAAGGTTTAACTAAAACAACAATTGTTGAACTGTCGAGACAATGCCATTTTTTTGTTGTTAACTAAAACGGCGACCTTGTTTTGCTCTTTTCTTTGTCCCAGTCCTACGTGGTCCTCAAGTAACAACAACTCGGGCTCAAATTACCACAAAGCAATTGCCACTCAGGAAACTAGGGGTCCCTTCGGGGGGCCCTGAGGGTCTGTGGTCACAGGGACTTTTCCAGAAAAGTAAAAACATGTCACATTCGTACAAGTAGGCACGTTTGCTGACGCGCAGCCTTGTGAGTCACGTCTCCGCCGACAGACGGACCTCGCCGGACTCGGCGGTGGTGAGCGCTGACGCTAATCCTACTTCTACCTACAGTTTATTCGCCAGGACTTTGAGCTCTGACCTGCCCTTCAAAAAAGGCCTTTTATTGCATTTTATCATAGTTTTAGTCTGATGTCATTGTTTGTGTTTTCTTACATTTGTTTATATTTATTTTTATTTTGGGCAACTTATCCAGTTTTATTGCAGTTTAATCTTTGCTTCCCTCTGTAAAATACTAGTTATCATTGTTAAATAAAGTTTATTATTTCTATTATTATTATTATTCTACTTCCCTCGGAAAAGTAGTGGAGTCTGTGAGGTTTTGGAAAATGCTGGTCAGGATGTGAAGTAGACAGGATTTACAGTCACTAGTCTAAAAACAGCTAATGCAGTAATGAGACTGAACTGCCTTCTCTTGCTTCCTGTTTCCATCCAGTTCAGAGTCCTCTCAGGCGGAAACCGGACCTGACACTGACTGATGAGAATCGGAGACCGAGAGGCGTCTCTCAGCAGGGTAAAGGACAGTCGAGTCCCGAGGAGACGGACTCTGCTGGGCTTTAATCTCGCGGCAGGTCATTTAAGACGTGTCTGACGTGGGACTGTTTCCTCCGTTTGCTGGAACCCAACAGAGACGACTGCAGATGAGTCATCAAATAGAGACAGACTGTGAGAAATGTTAAGAAGTGTGAGTTCAACAAGCGTTTTGCATTAATGGATGGATTCTGTTATATTCAAGGCTTTTAATCTGTGTGGTTTAACGGGATTAAAGGGGTAAGAACCTTTATGAAGGGCCAGCTACAGCGCCAGGTGACCTGATTGATCACCGATCACCATCGAGGTTTCAGTTTTTTCCAAATGAGAGCACGACGGAATCTGAAAAAGTAGATTTATTACTAAAATTGTCCATTTAACAGTCGGAAAACTTCACGTTGATGAGGAACGGGTTGTTTTTCTGTTTCTGCTTCGGTTAAACATCAGTAGCCACTAGAGAGACCGGAGAGCAAACGTCAGTCTCTGCTGGAGACAAGCCACAGAATCAACGAGACATAATGAGACTAAAGTAACAGAGTAGAGGCAAAATGTGTCCATGGTGAGAAGTAGTGTCACAGAAATGTTCAAATCCTTACATGAGCAGATTAACTGGACACACAACATCACATACACACGGAGAGAGAATAGTTAAAAGTTAAAAACCTAAGAAAATAATCAGTTCTCATTCATAAATAAGCTCCTGGGATCAAACAGAAAAGATCAATAAGACAGAAATCCACTGAAGATATGGCAGAGTCGGTGTAATGACCCACCGGGTTCGTTATTTTCTACAGTAATCAATAAAGTGACGTTTCATTTTGCAAACAGCCTCTGATATCCCGGCACTTTCCCTCAGTAACGGAACTTTTAGTCCTCCATCCCGGACCCGGAGTGGTCCGCCTCCGTTTCCCGGCCGGCCGCGGCCCGGTGTGTCGGCAGGTTGGACGGATCCTCCGCGGTGACAGCGGGCGGTTCGGCGGTGGCCAGAGCCGGGGAGGTGAAGCCCTGTCCGGCCTGAGGGGGCTCGACCGGTAGACCACCGGCAGAGTTCACGGTCTGAGCCTCGGTGTGACCTCCTCGCAGGACCGGAGTGTCCCCGGGAGAGACTTCCACTGACCCGGTAGTGAAACTGTTCGTAAATCGAGTTCGATCAGATTGATCAGTTGTAGCCTCCGTGGAGACTTGATCAGCAGGTAACTGGAGTGTGTTGATGACAGTGTTGGTGGACCTGTGAGCTTGATCGGGATCAGCAGAGTCCTCATAAATATCAGGACCGACGCCAGTGTCCCTGTTTAAAGCGGTCTCTTTAGTACATCTGGTCCTGTTCTGGTCGTGTCCATCAGCGCTGGAACCGGCTCTAATGTTCGTTTCAGTGCCGGAGGTCGCGGCTCTTGGTTCCCCGGTTGTGATCCCGGTCCGGTTCAGTCCGGGTCCGGGTGTAGGTTTCCAGATGAGGCTGTAGTAAACAGCCAGGATGACGGCGGCCAGAGACACGGACAGGACGTAGAGCACCACGGTGGCCAGCTTCACCCACTTCTTGCTGGCTTTGGCCACCAGCTTCGCCTTCTTCTCCCCGGTGTAGGTGGCTTGTTTGCGCCGCTCCGCCGAGCCGGACGCCGGGGTCCAGTTCCGCGGGTCCCGCATGGTAACTCTACTCCGGTCGTGCTCCGGGTCAGGACCGGGTGGAGCGAGACTGATCCTGGCTAAAGGAAGAGCAGGCGGCGTGTGAGGTCACTCAGAGCCGGGAGGCGGAGATCCGTCGGCTTCCCGGTCCCTCCATCATCCTCATCTGGATCCGCATCTGGAGTCCTCCACAGACTCATACTCAGACCGATCTGCGTCAAGTTCCACTGGGTCGACACGGACCGGAAGCGCCAGAATTACGTGTTCAAAATAAAAGGGTGTTGTTTAGAAACACCAGAGAATATTTGATGCTCTGAGCTCATTGTTGCGTTTCCAGCTTTGGTCTGTGTTTGAAGTGAACACGTGTAAATGCATCATAGATACTGTTTCACCTGCTCAGGTGCAGCAGCAGAGGGCGGAGTCGATCAAATCAACGCATTTAACACTGACGTGGGAGCAACACTGTCAAAGTAACTGTTAGTGCTGCAGGTGCCTGGGTGTCGAGCTGTAAACGAAATGATGTGACTGAGCTGTGATGAAGCTCTTCCCTGCTGACGTTTCCTTCTAAAGTTATAAAAATGGGCTTTTCATTGAAAAGGAAAATGGCTCAACACGACACCTACTGTTTTAAATCATCCTGAACACGGCGAGGCCGATGCTGACATAGAGTCCAGCGTTGGGACTCCTTCGCATCATGACATTTATATTAAAAAAAGAAAGGTAACGCCCTTTAATCAGAGGGGGGCGGCCCACCTCCCCCAGCACCCGTCCTTGAGTGGGAGTCTGTGAAACGGCATTTTCAAATATACACTGATCCAGACTCATCATTCCCAGGAGTCTACGCTATGTTTCTCTAACCCTCTACTTAGTATGTCCCAGTTTTGGTGAAGCGGTTTAGACTTGCGCTTGTGACGGCTGCAGCGGCACCACCGGACCGCAGTCTGTCCCCTCAGACCCTCATGTGGCTCGGGAGTGGCTGCAGACGGCAGCAGGTCCCTCGATACCAACACGCTGCTACCTACATTTGCAATCAGCATTTTTCAGAGAGTGTTATTCTAACTACGCGCTCGGCTCCGAGAGCCTCGGTTTCGGGCTTTACTGAGGCTCCAACCGATACGGTTCAGGACCAGCACGGTCCTCCGCCACACTAGTGATGACTTCAGGGGATTCTAAAGGGGACCGGACCTGACCTCCACCTCCAAAGTGCCGCGTAGCATAGGTGCCGCCTCACATGTGGTTTTTGTGTCAACATGCAACTAAATTATTTCTGGGGAATCCCTAACTGATTGACTCTGTCTGGAAACCCGTTTTTGTCGTGTCTCAACTTGTAGAGCGCTGATAATCCCCAGAGAATACATGAACTGACCAATCAGGGTTCTCATCAGATAAAGAGGACTCAACAGACAGAACAGCTCTCAGTGCTCAGCAGTGACTTTATTTCTCTGCAGATTAATGACAGTTTGTAATAAACTCATCTTCAGCTCTGCATGAAGCGCCAAAAGGTCACAGTTTCATATTTTATAATATTCTGGCACCGATCTTCCTTCCAGGCTGGAATCTGGTGGAATGACTGAAACCTTCAAGAGAATTAGAAGTGAGTCCAAATTATGTTTGTGTACATTTAACCTCAAAGTTATCTTGAACAGGAAATGACACTCAGACTAACTGTTTACAGAACGAGATCTGTGCTGCAGGGAAACATGATGCTCCCCGTGATGAACGATAAAAGCTGTTGGTTCCTGGATGAGTTGGAGTCTTTGAGGGCAGAGACCCCGCGGAGTTGTGGCATTAAATTCAAAAACACATTATTTGTGAACTACCTGGACACCGACTCTGTTTCAGAATCAGTGTGCTGTTTGCTAACAGCCTTGGACCTTCAACTCTTAAACCTTATGCCACAGAAAATTCTGCTTATTCAAGAGAGTCACAGAACTCGGGATCGGTTCTTCTGAAAAATAATTAACCCTGGAGGTGGTTTGACATCACTTTCTGCTGGATTTCCAGAGTCCTCGGATGTTATGTCCAACTCCCGTCTTTGTTTGGAGGAAACAGTCACATGTTTAACATGTTTTTCACGTATTTAAAATCTTTTTTCTTTTGCAGCAGACGGAATATTTTTTCATCCTGGGGGTTCAAAGAGTGTTTGAGGATTCTGACTGAGGAAGTGTTGTCACACCACCTCTGGGATTTTCAAACGTTTATCATTTTATTTATCATTCAGAGAAACAGACGCTGGCAAGTTAAGACACGAGAGAAAGAAACTCGGTCGACACCAAAACACTCAAACGTGGATCAGGTCAACAGTTTGACCACCGTTTTCATTAACCTGCAGGTGAACACACAGTATCGACGCTTCAGTTGATTAACTGGTGAAACTGACTACAAACATGGAGGAGGGTTTAAAGACGGCTGACATTTTCTCCTCTGGTCTCCTCCTAACCGCCATCCTCGTACATGTGCACACGAGATACAAACAGTACAGAGACCTGTTTTTTGAAATATTCCTAACAGCAGCACCAATGGTCAAAACTCCACAGGGAACCTTCAGACACACACTCCCTGGTTTTAGTTACATGTCCGTGACGTTGTGCGTTTCAACAAATTCAGAGAGTGTATCTTAACTGAGCGCTTGTCTTGTTCGATTTAAAATGACCAGTTATTAGTAATTAACACTACACTAATAATAATAATAATAATGATAATAATAATGATAATAATAATAATGATAATAATAATAATGATGATGATAAACAACCATAGCTTTCACTTTCAGCTGCATCCTGCCAGTCAGCCAGACACAGGAACACCTGTCAATCAACACAGATTCACAGAGATTAATGAGGAGAGACAGGGGACATTATGTAAAAATAAAAAACTACAGACTCACTGTAACTTCAAGGCTTAACTGTCGTCAAGTTACAAACACAAAAAAAACATTGTTTGTAGGCAAAACAAGGTTTTTGATACACTGACAAAATTTGCAAATCTTTGCTGCTCGTTAAATCTGTACACGTCTCACAGAGTGATTATTTGGTCCTAACGAACACACCTGTGATGTTGACTCTGGGATTTCTTCACTCATCCAGGCCCTTCTTGGAGGATCCGTCCCTGGTCTTGGCCCTCAGCTTGTTCACCTGTGACTCAGCAATGTCGGCTCTCTCCTCAGCCTCCTCCAGCTCATGCTGCAGTTTTCGGAGTTTGGCCATGTTGGTGTTTGCCGCCTCCTCTGCCTCCTCAGCTGCATGTTTGTAGGACTTGACCTTCAGCTGCAGTTTGTCCACTAGGTCCTGGAGTCGGGCCATGTTCTTACGGTCTTCCTCGGTCTGGTAGGTGAGTTCCTTGATGCGACGTTCATACTTGCGAACCCCTTTGATAGACTCTGTTCCCCTCTTCTGCTCCGCCTCAAGCTCGTTCTCAAGCTCTTTGATGCGACCCTCAAGTTTCTGGACCTGTTTCTTGCCGCCCTTCATGGCGATCTGCTCAGCCTCATCTAGACGGTGCTGCAGGTCTTTGATGGTCTGCTCCATGTTTTTCTTCATGCGCTCTAGATGGGCACTGGTGTCCTGCTCCTTCTTCAGCTCTTCAGCCATCATGGCTGCATCTGTGATGGCCTTCTTCGCCTTCTCCTCAGCGTTGCGGTTCTCCTGTATGGCCTCCTCCATCTCATTCTGCAGGTGGAGGAGGTCTGCTTCATGCTTCTTCTTCTGGTTGATCAGGCTGGTGTTCTGGGAGTGCAGAAGTTGCATTCGCTCTGTTGCGTCAGTCAGCTCCTGTTCGGAAAGTTTCCGACTTCTTTCCGTCTGCTCGAGGGCAGCCCTCACTTCCTCCAGCTCAGCCTGGATCAGGTTGTTTCGTCGTTCCAGGAGAGCGATGTTCTCTCTCAGGTCGTCGTTGCCGTGCTGTGCATCGTCCAACTGCAGCTGAGTGTCCTTCAGGAATGCCTGGAGGCTCTTGAGCTGTTTCTGGGTGTCGGCTGCCTGCCTGTTAGCTTGGCTGAGCTGAATTTCCATCTCATTCAGGTCACCTTCCATCTTCTTCTTGACTCTCAGGGCCTCATTGCGGCTCCTGGTTTCAGATTCCAGAGAGGACTGAAGTGACTCAAGCACGCGTTGGTAGTTTCTCTTGGCCTGCTCCATTTCCTCGTCTTTCTCAGCCACTTTCCGCTCCATGTCGGCCTTCACTTGGTTGAACTCGAGTTGGGCTCGCAGGATCTTGCTCTCTTCGTGTTCCAGGGAACCTTCTGCCTCCTCCAGTGCCGACTGGAGCTCGGCCTTTTCTTGTTCAAGTTGCTTCCGGATCTTCTCCAGTTCATGGGCACTCCTTCCGCCCTCCCCCAGCTGGTCAGTGAGGTCAGAGATCTCCTCTTGGAGGTTTTTGTTCTCTCTCTTCATCGTCTCAAGTTGATCCAGACACTCTTCATAGGCGTTTCTGAGTTTGAAGAGTTCAGTGCTCAGAGACCGAGCCTCCTTCTGGGAGGCCTCCAGCTCACACTGTGACTCCTCAAACTTCTGCTTCCACTCTGCCAAGACTTTGTCAAAGGCTCTTTGCTTCTTGTCCAGTGCTGCAGATGCTGCATTGGATCTCTCAAGGTCCAGCATCAGGTCTTCTATCTCATTTTGGAGACGGTGCTTGGTCTTCTCAAGCGATGAACACTTTGCATTCCCAGCTTCAGTGGCCTCCTCGGCTTCCTGCAGTCTCTGAACCAACTTCTTCTTTGCTTCCTCCAGCTCCTCTGTTCTCTGGATCCCATCAGTTTCATATTTTGTCCTCCATGCCGAAACCTCTGTGTTGGATTTGGACAGAGCTCTCTGCAGCTCAGCCTTGGCTTCCTGCTCTTCTTCAAACTGTTCTCGGAGCAGATCACAGTCATGACGAGCAGACTGTACAGCGTGGGCGAGGGCATTCTTCGCCTTGACTTCCTCTTCCAGCTGTCTGCGTAGATCTTCTACTTGCTGGTTGTACGAATTCTTTCCTCTGGTCAGCTGTGATATCAGACACTCTTTCTCCTCCAGCTGACGTCCAAACTCACCATTCTCAGTGAGCAGCTTGGCCCTCTGGGTAGTCAAGTCATTGATGGTTCGTTGAGCCTCCTCATATTTACTCTTGTACTCATTCATGTTGTCTTCCATTGAACGGCACATCTTCTCAATGTTTGATTTGGCCTTCACCACACTCTCCATGTTAGAAGACAAGTCATCCAGCTCCAACTTCAGCTCACTCTTCTCTTTCTCCAGCTTCTGCTTCACACGCTGCAGGTTATCAATCTGTTCGCCCAGTTCAGCAACACTGTCAGCATGTTTCTTCCTCAGGGCGGCAGCGGTTGCCTCATGGTGGAGGGTGGATTCCTCCAGCTCCCGACGCAGCTTCTGAAACTCTGTGTCTCTCTTCTTATTCAGCTCCACCTGAGCGGATGTTGCTCCACCTGCTTCCTCTAGACGTTCACTGATGTCCTCCAGCTCACGGGAAAGATCGGAGCGCTGCTTTTCAACTTTTGCCCGGGCTGCACGCTCAGCATCCAATTCCTCTTCCAGCTCCTCAATTCTCGCCTGGTTTTCTTTCAGCTTCTTCTGGAGCTGAACTGAAGACACCTGCTCGTCCTCTAGTCTTGAATTGAACTGGGCAATCTCAAAGTCTTTTTTCTTGAGCTTTTCCTCCAGCTGTTGTTTGTCATTCTCCAAGTCCATCAAACTCTCCTGGGTCAGCTTCAGGTCTCCTTCAAGCTTCCTCTTTGAGCGCTCGAGGTCCATCCTGACTTTCTTCTCTTGCTCCAGCGAACCCTCCAGATCGTCCACCTGTTGCTCCAGCTTAGCTTTAGCTTTGGATAGGCTGTTGGCTTTGTCCTCTTCACTCTGAAGGTCATCCAGTGTCTGCTGGTGAGCCTCCTGCAGTGCCTTCTTCTCTTTGGTCAGCTTCATGATGTTCTCATCCTGGGAAGCCATCTCCTCCGTTAGGTTTTTCACCTTATTCTCTGTAGCGTGTTTCTCTTTCTCCACCTTGGCCAAGGTCAGCTCCAGGTCATCTATATCTTTCTTCAACTCGGAGCATTCATCCTCAAGCTTGCGTTTCTTAGCAGTGAGATCTGCATTCAGCTCTTCTTCATCTTCAAGTCTTTCTGTCATCTCTTTCAGCTTGGCCTCCAGTTGAATCTTGCTCTTTATAAGCTGTTCGCAGCGTTCTTCAGCGTCTGTCAGAGTATCCTGTTCAGACTGAATCTGCAGAGTCAGATCATTCTTCTCTTGGAGAAGAGTCACTATTTTCTCCTCTAGTTCCTTTCGTCTTGCTTCTGATTTCTCCAGAGCTTCTTTCAACTTGTTGAACTCATCCTTCATGTTGGCCATCTCTTTCTCAGACTCAGCACTCTTCAGCAGGGGTTTGATCTTGAAGAAGAGCTTCATCCAGGGCCAGTTCTTTACACCCAGGAAAGAGCGAAGGTTCCACTGGATAACCATCAGAGCATCTCTACGTTCCACTAACTTTGCAAACTGTGCCCTCATG
Organism: Xiphias gladius; assembly: GCF_016859285.1. NCBI lineage: Eukaryota > Metazoa > Chordata > Actinopteri > Istiophoriformes > Xiphiidae > Xiphias > Xiphias gladius. The sequence continues at coordinate 471,690 of NC_053403.1, read as the reverse complement.
AGGAGTGCCCGGGCATTAGCCTGGATCCTGGTGATGATTCGAGAAAGTTGCTCATCTCGCATCTCCTCCAGTGTTCCGAGCAGACCAGCTTTAAAGAAAACCTTTGTGTGGCCAAACTTGTACTGAGTGTGGTCGATGTCCAGTGATCCCAGCAACTTTTCAGCACTTTTCTTACAGTCCATGAACTGACCCTCAGGGATGGCAGAGGCATTGAGGATCCTGTACCGCTGTTTGAAGTCACCATAGAGCACCCTATTTGGGAAACCCTTCCTGCAGATCCTTATGCCTTCCAGGACACCGTTACAGCGTAGCTGGTGCATCACAAGGCAGTTGTCCATGACTCCTGGAGTTTTCTTCTCATTAGGAATCAGACAGCGAACAAAGTGGGGATGTGTGGTCTTCAGGTTGTTCATCAGCTTGTTGAGGTTTTCCCTGTGAAGTGCAGACACCGTCTGGAAAGACGAGCCTTTCTTCTTGGCTCCTTTGCCAGCTCCCTTGTCACCACCGTCAGCTCCTGAGTAACTAGAAAACAGCAGACTGAGGAGCTTCAGAGAGGATTTCTGGTAAAGACCGACCACAGTTTCATTCAGGGGGTCTTTGTTTTTGACCAGCCAGCCGCCGATGTTGTAGTCCACCGTACCAGCATAGTGAACCAGGGCAAAATGAGCCTCTGCTTTCCCCTTTGCTGCCCTCGGCTTCTCAAACATTTTGTTCTTGCCCAGATGGTTATCATAGAGCTTGGACTTGAAAGTCTGGTCACTGGCTTTGGGAAACATGCATTCTTCTTCCAGAATTGAAAGGATCCCTAGCGGCTTCTCAATTAGGTCAATACAAGCTTGTAAGTCCATCCCAAAGTCAATGAACTCCCACTCGATACCTTCTTTTTTGTACTCCTCTTGCTCCAGAACGAACATGTGATGGTTGAAAAACTGTTGCAGTTTCTCATTGGTGTAGTTGATGCACAGCTGCTCGAAGGTGTTGAAATCAAAGATCTCAAATCCAGCAATGTCCAGCACCCCTATGAAGTACTGACGGTGCTGTTTTGTGTCCAGGGATTGGTTGATTCTCACCACCATCCAGTTAAACATCTTTTCATACACTGACTTAGCCAGAGCACCGATGGCGTAGTAGACTTGGTCCACACTTTGGCCTTTGGTAACATATTCATTTCCTACCTTGACTCTGGGATGGCACAGGCCTTTGATGAGGTCTGCAGAGTTCAGCCCCATTAGGTAAGCTGATTTATCAGCAGCCTCCGTCCCATCAGGTTCAGCCTGCTCCTCCCGCTGCTTCTGTTTGAACTTCATGTTGCCGTAGTGCATGATGGCACCAGTCAGTTTATAGACGCCCATCTTCTCCTCTGGAGTGAAACCGAGCACATCAAAGGCGCTGTCGGTGGCCATCAGCTCCTCCGAGTCGTTGATGGAGGCGACTGTTACCTCTCCTTGGGAGATGTAGGAGTAGTCGTACGGGTTGTTGGTGATCAGCAGCATGTCCAGAAGCTCTGGCTTCTGATTGGACAGGATCTGGTAGAAGATGTGGTAGTTCCTCTCAGCCTTGAGCTGAAAGGTGACACGTGACTTCTCCAGCAGGTACGTCTCAATGTCGGCAGAGGACAGTTTGCCACTCGTACCGAAGTGAATTCGAATGAATTTTCCAAAACGAGACGAGTTGTCGTTTCTTAATGTTTTGGCGTTGCCGAATGCCTCCAGCGCAGGGTTCGCCTGGATGATTTGATCCTCAAGCGTCCCCTTGCTGGTGTCTTTTTTGCCTCCACCTCCGACAGCAGCAATGCTGGCAAAGTACTGGATGACTCTCTTAGTGTTCACAGTCTTTCCTGCTCCGGATTCTCCGGTGATGAGGACAGACTGGTTCTCTCTGTCAGTCAGCATGTACTGATAGGCATTATCAGAGATGGAGAAGATATGGGGGGGTGCTTCGCTTCTCTTCTTCCCCCTGTAGGCCGCCACCACCTCAGCATCGTAGACAGGGAGCCACTTGTAGGGGTTGACGGTGACGCAGAAGAGCCCAGAGTAGGTGTAGATCATCCAGGCGGCATAACGCTCTTTGAGGTTAAACAGCACGGCAGGCTCGTGGAGGAAAGTGAACATCGCCATGTCTTCGATTTTATCGAATTTCGGTGGATTCTGGGGGTGAACATCAGACTCCTTCACGGTTACCGTTGTTCCGTCCTCCTTCTTAACAGTCACCATCCCTCCATCCTTGCTCTGGATTTGTCCCTTCACATATTCTACCTTATCGTCGACTACAAAACATTCAGTCTTGATGTCAAAAGGTCTGGTCTGAGCTTCCAGACGCTCCTTATCTGACTTTCTCAGGTAAGGAGCAGCCTTCCCGAACTCAGCCATCAGAGTGTCACCCATGGTTGAGGGTGGAGGTCCTCAGTAGTCACAACAGAGAACAAACCGAGAAGAAAGAGTCTTTTCCCTGGTGAATCTGATGAAGAACTGCAGACTCTTCACTGCAGGCGGGTTTTTATAAAGGCTCACTGTGGACCAAATTAGGAGATAACTGCTGAAAAGAAAAAAGTTGAACTAAATTTGTCCTGGGATATGAAAGCACCTCGAGGGCAGATTCAGGACCTTTGGCTGTCAAAGTCCATTTTAGGAAAAGCAGAGTTTCGCTGCTTATCTGCCTGCAGATAAAGAATCCTGACACCTCTTCATTTGGATTCTACTCTCCCTCTACTGTGTCCTCACAGGAGCAGTGCCTACAGTCCATATCCTCTACAGTCTAATCATTCACCTGGAACAGAACTTGATTTTTTTAAAACACATTGACTTCCAACACATTTATTTATTATGCTATGCTGACAATCATTAAATGGTTACTAATTTAAATTTAATAGTGCACAGAGACAATTTATTAGGATTAATTTCAAACAGTAACTCAAAGCACATGATTGACAGTAGTAGTATCATTATTCCGAGTCCGAATATTTCCCTTACCTCAAACTACCTGTCTGTTTAATATTTATTTTGATGGAAACAAGTTTATAGCATGAATGAACTCCAAAGACCACAACGTGAAGTTGCCCGTCCCTAAATGGGCCTTTAAAAGACACAAAACCCAGTCGATGATACAACAAAATGATCACGTCCCATTCACATTCCACAGACCTGCATTGACTCGACACTGACTTGACAAAGATCTTCGCTCCACTCTCTTCATCTGTAGTGCAAAGATCTTCATCATTTAGTCCATTATTTTGCCCTAAAATATTAATTTCTTACCGTAAGCATGAAAAGATTCATGGAAAAGTCCAATGGGAATAAGTGGTTTCTCTTACATCAATGTCTGATTTTGTTCATCTGTTTTGACTAAATGATTCGTAAAGAAGGGTTTTTGTGGAGCATCTTTTCCATTCTCCTAATGCCATTATACTTAGATTTAAATTTAATTTGTAATTTTGTTTTCGCTGTCTGTATTAGGATACATTTTGATGTTCATGCCGGCAGCAAAATAATTATCTGTGATACATAATGATCTTTTAAATGGAATTCATTCTAAAGCTCAAGTAATCCAGCATTGACACCGACATCCAGACTGTATTTAAACTGACAGAAATTTTTATTTTAAATTACAGCAGAGATCTCGAGCCGTCACAACATGCCCAATCTGTAGTCCGAATTTTTGGGGAAATGTGATTAAAATGAAGCAGCAGCCTGGAGAGTATTTTGTTTAAATGTCTCTGTCAGCCTCAGATATGAGGAGTGTGGTCTGACTGACCCAAGTGTTTTAGTCTCGTTATCTCTGACAGTCGGGACTCATCAGCTCTCAGCCTCCAAATAGAAACCGGAGACACTTGAATCAGGGTCTCTGAGTTTTTATCGTCAAGGGTGGGGCCAGAAGTGTGGGCAGGGGTGGACCAGTGAATTGAAATGATTAGTTTTGTGTAGGACAACTCTGCTAAGAGCTGTAGAAACTGAAGAAAACTATCAAGAAACAACAAACCGCCCTTTTATTAAATGCTCTAACATTCAGAGACTAACTTTAATTTTAGAGAAATGTACAGGTTTGAGGAGTGAGAAATCTTTGTAGCCCAAATAAAAGGGAATCATTTTTGAATTTATTTATATTGTAATTTGAGTGAACTGACCCTTTAAGTATTTAAGCGCCGTCAAACACAGCTGAGTTTTCACTTTAAGTCTGTTTAAAACCAACAGTTTATTTTCTTGTTTCTGTGCCTGTAACGTGACCAGAATTAATCTTTTAACCGTAAAACAGGTAAAGAACCTGAGCAACAGTGTGTGTTTCAGCAGAGTGTGTGTTGCTGTTCAGCCTCTGTTCACACACACAGTCATTAAAATGACTGGATTATCTTCATGTTATCACAGAGTCTCTGAGCTGCAGACGATACGACAAACTCTTTGTCTCTCAGCTGATAAACTGAGAGTGACTACAGACAAACCTCTGATCCTCTGACCACAGCTGCAGAGAGAATTTGATCATGTTCACAGAAATTAGCGAATTAGAGATTTAAAGAAAACAAAAATCCACGGCAAATGTGAAGTAAGTAATCAGCTGCAGAGAGACAGTAAGGTGAGGGTTTGTGTGTGTGTGTGTGTGTGTGTGTGTGTGTGTGTGTGTGTGTGTGTGTGTGTGTGTGTGTGTGTGTGTGTGTGTTTAAAGGGCTTTATGAAGACTGAACTAGCTGTGAACAGGATGAGTTTACTAGGTGTTTTTTTTAAGCCGCTGTATGTGCCAGACGAGTGGACTCTGGTGACTCTACATACGTTTAAAACGTAATGTGTACTCATATAAAATTAAAAATAAGTTACCGCTGGAATCCAAAAGTCCAAAAGTTGTTAAAAATGAAAGAGAGACACTTTACAAAGGTTAAAATAATCCTTGTAGTGCAGTTAAAAGGAAGTAATTTAGTAATTTACTTAAAACTAATTTAATTAACGAATATAAAAATAAATATTCAGAATGATATGTTGTTTATATGTTGTATACTGTGAGATGTGAAGGTGTAAGTTTTAGCTTCAGCCCACAAAAGTGTTTTTTGTTGTGTGATATTGTTTCCTGTTGGGAGTAATAAATATACATTTCATGTACAACATTATTCACCAAAGTAATGAGTAACTAAAGCTGTTGGACTGATGTAGAGCAGTAAAGAATGTAATCGGATATCAAAGAGGAGAAATAACCAATTTTACAATACTGCCAGTTTATTAACATTTTCAGTTTATAAAAGATCATCTAAAATAAAAACATGTAACTAACATGTGCAAAGTCACATTCTGTTTAAAACTGTGCAAATTTTCGATATAAATCCTCCTCTTTAGGAGGACAAAGAGCTTTTTATCATTGATCACCATCACAGGAGTAAAAAAAAAACATGCAAACCAGATTCGTGTGTTTCTTTTTGTTTATGGCAAAACTTCACCTGTTTGCTAAATGCATGCACGTATTTAATTTCTTTCATTGTTTCCAAAACTGTTATAGACAATAATCTGCAGATTTACTGACAATGACAAACATTGTTAGTTGCAGCTCTGGTCCCATCTCTGGTATTAAGGACAACTTTATCGTCAGTGGAGTGTGTTTCATGTACAGAGAGGTGACACCTTACTTCTCTGTTTGCTTAGGATTCCCCTCATTCTCTACTGTACAACAATTATTGGAGGGAAGATTTTATTAAAAAGTAAAATCCTCCCTCGTTTTATTCATGTTTACTTTGGATGATACGGTACCGGCGAGCTCCGGTTCAGAGCGTGGCCTGTTTGGTTTGTAGCAGATGTGTATAATGCAGAGCTAAATGTCGTGGTAACAGTTTGGTTCCTGTGGACCGAAGAACACCTTTGTTTAGAGCAGCAACACTTAGCCGATTCATTCAATTTAAATTTAAATTTAAAGTATTTGATCTTTCTTTATTCTTGTGCCCGATCAGTCTCACAAGGGCAGGCTAAAATTAAATCTACTGTAAATCTGGGATGAGAAAGTTTCAAGATCCTCCTCTGTTCTCCCATGAAGTTGAGAGTATTTCCCCTTCAGCAAATAGAAATAATGCATTGTCTTTTACCTTTTAAACTTCTTGTGTTTTTAATTCTTAATAGAGAAGTTGTTCTTGATGCTACATTTGTTTTTTTCAAACAGGAGATCTGCCCTGAAATGTGACTGAAGCTGATCTGAGGTCAGTATTAGTACAAAACAGATCAAAACAGAAGTTTAAAAAAAAAAAAGGGTTTTTTTTAATCCTCTGCTGATTGTTGTGTTAAAGGCTTGAATTTGTTTTAAAATCTAAATTAAAAACATCATCATTACAGACTGAAATGTTAATTTTCATAATTTTTATGGTTTTTGACATGAAGTTCTGTTTCTGCACAGAAACATGAAGGAAACCGAAATCTTAAAAAGTTGAAATCGTCCATTTCGCTGTGAAAAACAACGAGGTCAATGGTCAACCACAGAGCAGCACACAGGTGTTCAGGTAACAGGTAAAAACAGGTTTGTTTCGTCTTGTCAAGTTACAGTTTCTGTTCACTGACAGGAAATCTAACACAAAAGTGTCAAAATAAAATCCATGTAGTATAAAATATATTTTTCAGGAAGCAGGTGAACAATATGAGATCACTTCCTCCTCTCAGTTCACAGGTGTGTTCACTGGTGACATCAGCAGCTTTAGGACAAACAAACCATCCTGCAGCTGGAGGTCAAAGTTCACAACCTGAAATGGCCTTGTTCCTCTCAATGTTCAGACTGTCGGCATGCTGCTGTCCTAAGGATGATTTCACTCACCTGATTGGCTGATGGAGCTCTGACAGGCAGCAGGGACGGGAGGGGCTTATAGCAGCCCTGGTATGTGATTGGCTCCTTAAGTCGACAGGCTTCTTAGTAACCAATGAGAAACTGAGCTGATGGTTCTCCGGTTGTAGAAAAACAAAGCGACTCACGCAGAGTTCCTGGAGTCGGCGCTGCCTGAGAGCTCTCAGGTGGTCTCAGGTGAGTCCCACACGTGTCTCGGGTCTGCTCTCGGGTGTTCAGCAGAGCGACGTGCGTTTGCGGTGCTGCTCCACCAGCGGCACCAGGCAGCGTGGGGATCCGGCCTGCAGCAGGAACGGGTGCTCCAGCAAGTCGCCGGCGCCGCTACGCTGAAGCGTGTCACGAGTCAACATGCAGCCCAGGAAGTCCTTCAGCACCGGAGACACCTGAGCAAAGGAGAGTACAACATCACCAACCACTGCCAGGCTGATGAGGACCCCACAAACCCCAGCTACCTGGTTAGCCAGTTAGCATTTTCATGGCATTCGATCAGATCACTTTCCTCAACTGGTAAAAAGCTGCGTTAAGTCTGTGTTCACTAATTATTTATGATTATTACAATGTTCAGAAAGGGCGGTCCTCATAAAGTACGTCCTGGTCTGGTGTCCTCACCTTGTCATATCTGTGTGTGTGTGTGTGTGCGTGTGTGTGTATCTGACCCTCTGGATGTTCTTCACACTCGGTGCTGCTTCGTCTCTCAGCTTCTTCATGGCAGTGATGGGTGTGTCGCTGAAATATGGTGGCTCTCCGTCCACCATCTCCACCACCATGATGCCCAGAGACCAGATGTCCACCTGAAGGACACAGGAAACGGGAAACAGGAAACTGTCAGAGGTCAGCTGTGACCTGGGAACAGACCACAGCTGACACTGAATGTCTATTTACATCCCAGTAACACCAGTTACTTAAGGTTTTGATTGTTAAAACGTGTTAACATTTAGCAGCAGGCTGTAAATGTGTTTTCAGAGTGAGCAGTGATTCAGGATCTGGATCTGGATGAGTCCTACTGGTTACCTCTGTGCCATATGGTGTTTTGGAGATCACCTCGGGGGCCATCCAGTACGGAGTCCCAACCAGAGACTTCCTCTTTGGGATGTCCTTACTGATCTGAGCGCAGAAACCAAAGTCCGACAGTTTTATCTGCAGCAGGAAAGAAGAAGGATGGATTCAGTGTTTGTTATTGATACAGTCATTAAAGAGTTCATGCTTCATTTTGTTTTTTTCACACCATCACCTGGCAGATCATCCAATGAGCGTCTTGTTCATCTAGTATTTCAGTTTATCTAGTTACCACTGTCACTGAATGAGAAAAAACTGGGCTCCGAGAAGATTCAACGTAAAGTGGAAAGTAACTGAGTACTTTTAATGAAGTACATTTTTGAGGTACTTGCACTTTACGTGAGTATGTCCATTTTATTTGCTTTATACTTCTACTCCACCACATTTAAGAGGGAATTTTGTACTTTTTACTGCTCTACAGTTACAGGTATCTGACAGCTGCAGTTACTAGTTACTCTACAGTTCCTAGTTACTTTACAGATTACAATTCTACAGTAAAAACACAATGTATTGTGACCTTACAAAAAAATCAGTGTGTAGTTCTGTGTCGTCTTCATGGTTCAGACTCTGAGTTGTTTTCACTTCATTTCTCCTCTAAACTGATCACGTCTCATTTCAATAACTGATCAAAGGATCAATATTTCACTAAAAGATGAGAGAAAAGTCAAGAAACTGAATCCAGATCAGTGAATCAGAACTGTGTTTCTTCTTCTGTCCCATGAATCCTCTGACGACCCCTCAGGTTCACCTGGTGACCCTCTGGAGGGGCCTGACCCCCAGGTTGGGAACCAGTGGACTGAACCCTCTACCTGTCTCTGACGTAGCTAAAAGCAGCTCCACCAGTAAAATGCTAAAAGGCTGTAGAGAATTTCTACACTGTGGTGTTGGTACTTTTACTTAAGTAAAAAGATCTTAACTAGTAAAAACTGCATATGAACTAAATCAAAATATGTTTGAGATCAGACGTGTGTGTGTGTGTGTGTGTGTGTGTGTGTGTGTGTGTGTGTGTGTGTGTGTGTGTGTGTGTGTGTGTGTGTGTTTGCGTGTTACCCTCCCGTCCAGTGTCAGTAGGATGGAGTCACTCTTTATGTCTCTGTGAATGACTCCCTGAGAGTGAAGGTAGGACAACGCCTGCAGGACGCCTTCACACACCGTCGCTATCTGCTCCTCATTCAACCTGAAACACTCAAACACTATTAAATCACAAAAACCCAAGAAGGTCTACCAAACAAACAGGTGTGTTTGACTTCCCGCTCACCTGGTTTCACTGACGATGTGGGTGAGAGCGCCGCCCTGCAGGTACTCCATGATTACCCAGAGTTCCTCCTCCACCAGAGCGCTGCGGTACATCTCCACCACGTTCTGGTGCTGGTAGTCCCTCATGATCACCACCTGAGACCAGAGACAGGGACAGGTGAACCAATGATGTCGCACTGCAGCAGGTAACAGGTGTCTGGTTTCCACACTCAGTTTGTCTCAGGAGAAGCAGGAAACAGAATAATTCATGTTTTTCATTGATTACCTACTAAATCAAATGATACAATTAAATTATTTTGTGTTGGTGATTAATCATTTTAGTTGTGAGAGTCTAAAGTTTTGTCCAGCTCTGGCAAAGTTTCATCAAACTTCACCACCATCTACAAACCACTACGTCTTCAGATATCCGTCAACACCTGAGGGCGTTGATTCCCCTGAATTTGTCTTCCCGGGCAGAGCCTCACTTCCCTGTCAGTTACCTGAACTCAACCGGCTCAGTTTGTTAGTAGAGAGGAATGGCACAGTAAGTGCACTTATACAGCATTTTTCTACCTCAGTGGACAAGGAACTTTACATTTTGCATCTCTGTGACCTGCTTGTGCACAGGCTGAATCCAAATGTTGACCCGTGCACACATTCGCTTCCCTGCACCACCCTGAGAAAACCTGCCTGACAGAACGAATGCAGGGTTTTAAAGTCACTCCAAAAAGGCTTATGAACGGCTGAGGATGCTGAACCTACTGACAATCACTAAATAAACATTTTAGACCCAACCCTGATCGCTGTAACTCTACTCTTCTCACTGGGTTTGAAAGTTTCAGGTAAAATTATTGGTAAACATGAAGCTCCGCCCCCCTGCGCCCCACCTGTACCTCATTAAAAAGCAGCTCTCTGCGCTGTTGTTTCCTCAGGTCCATCATCTTCACAGCCACCTGTCGCCCACTGTGTCTCTCTTGGGCAATGCAGACCACACCTGTGGACCCTTCCCCGATCTTCGCAAAGTTCTCCAGAGTTGTCCTCGGGTCACCCGGGTCCACCACCATCTGCAGAGCTGCTTTAAACTGCTCGTGGGTCACCTTCTGAGGACCTCCGTCAGGTACCGTCTGCTGGGTGGAGGAGGGGCAGAGCCGGGCGGGGGGGCAGGCTGAGGATCCAGTGGGGGAGGGGCTGGGCTTGGAGGGTCCGTCCTGGTTCGGGGGGGTCGGTGTTTTTGTAATAATGTTGCAGCTAGAGACGGGCCGGAGCGAGCGCTGAGGTAAACCCCTACCTGTGATGAGGGGACTGCTGGTGCTGTTAGGGGGAGGTAGCAGGAGGGGTGAGGAGGGGGAGGTCAGCTGGGGGAGAGAAGGACAGAAGAATTGGCAAATAACAACTGCAAGAAAGATATTAGTCAATTTATTGATAAACTACTGATTACTAATTTAATTTGCCTAGGAGCTGAGGTGTGTTATCTGATAATTGCACATGGAAACAGGATGGTGACCAGGAGCGTTTCTGTCAGTTACTGCATGAGAGTCAAATGAAGTAAAGAATAAACTCCATTTTTTTTTTTGTATTGTCCTTTTTATCATAACTTCACAAAGTGTTTGTTCAGTGAAGCTAAAACAAATGACAGTGCCTGGTCGTTATGACCCTTAAATTGTTTTAAATCTTTAGGAACAGGTCACCAGTGCTCCCCATTTAAATATTGAGGGTATCCATGCTGTACCAGCAGAACGGAGGACTGTAGAGACCTGAACCAGCTGGGAGGAGTTACTGGATGTTACAGGAAAATAAATGTGTGTATCATCAGCATATGATCTGATAGTCTGTCTTTTAGATCAGTAGGATATAGATTCCTTCTCTTTGTTTAATTCAATTTAAGCTTTACTTAACCAGCCTCTGTCCAAAGGTAACAAAGTTCACTTTCAAGCTAAAGCTCACTGATCAACACGCTCGACGTATCGTGTTTATTTAACAACAAAAACGAAAATGCTGAAACATCAACGTCACTATTTTACAAGGGGGTCATGTGCTGGACTATTTCCTTGAGTCTCTGCAGGTGTTTTTAGAGCCAGGCTAGCAGTTTCCCTATGTTTCCAGTCTTTATGCTAAGCTAAGCTGACCAGCCGCTGGCTGTAGCTTCATGCTTTTGCTGTACAGATATGATAGTGTTGTCAACCTGGACATCTCAGAATATGCCACTAAATGTGGAACTGTTTCTTTAAAGAACTTGTCTTACCTTGAGGTCATAGGAGGAGTGTGGCCTTCTGGGAGTTTCTCTGGAGGAGGACAGCAGGTCAGGCAGGTGATTGACGGCTGGTTTCAGTCTTTGGTGAGCTCTGCTGTTGGTGTCCAAGGTCTGCAGGTTGTAGTGACAGGAAGTCGGCCTCTGTATTAGCCCCGCCCCCTCACTGCGGGCGTACCGTACTCCTGTCTCACCTGTCCCACCTGTCTGAGGTGTCCCAGTTGTGCGGGGGGTGGCCTCAGAACCCACCTGGCAGGTGGACTTGGCTCTCTGCAGAGCTCCATTCTGTTTGGGGCTGCCGGTCTCCCTGCGGACCTGTCGGATCCGGTCCTGCCAGTAGGTGGAGCTCCCGTCGCTCTTCCCAGCGACTCCACGGCGACCGAGCTCCTTGTACTGGTACGACTCGTCCTCCACCAGTTCTCCCAGTCGACCCATTGACTGGGCACGTTTCCGTGCCGATGGGCTGCTGCGACGCAGAGAGTTGGAGCTGGAGACGGACAGACGGCTCATCTCGGAGATCACATGACTGATGTAGTCGCCGTGGCCAATAAAACTGCCACGAACAATCGTCTGCCGGCGATAATTATATATTCACAGTCAATCAGAATTAAATACATTTAAGGATCAATACATGAAGATTTTAGAGAGAGTCCAGTTTTAAAAGTGAATATAAAAACATGATATAACTTAGTGACACAATTAACTTATATAAAAAAATAAGTCAAAATCCATGATTAGATTTAGTGAAATTGAACCAAAGTTAGATTTCAGAATTAAATTGTCCGTTTAGTTAAATTTGTTTTCTATATTCTAAATTTATATGAAATGTTTTCAAGCTGAACTGAGTTTCAATAAAAATTTAAAAGGTTCAAGTTAACAAAATTCAAGATTAGACAAAAACAAAGAAATTTAGATTTAGACCAAAAGTCCTCAAAACGGCCAACATTGAACAAATAAAATCAAAAATGTTTTATGAAATAATCAAATGAATAAATAAATAAATCACTTAATTCTGGAAAAATCAAATATCTTACAAACTTTACTCATCTTTTAACATTTTCTTATTTTCACTGATATGTGTTATTGGAATTAGTTCATAGCTCATTAACATTTTACTTAACTAAAAATACCAGCTTTGAAATATTCTCTTATGTTGTAACCCCCCCCCAATTAAATCTGTTTATCATCTGAAAATCATCTGATTCTACCGTCCCTTTGAATGTGAGTTCATTATAATGAATAATATAGAAATAATCCAATATCATTTTTTAAGATAATGTCAGTGTTGAGCACTGTAAAACACCAGTGAATTATGGTGTGACGGTGGGGATGGTGGCGTTATGTGTCTGTTCGGAGGTCACATGACAGAAATAATCAATATTTACAGTAAACCAGCAGCTTCACTACAGTTTCTGTACGTTAACCGCTGACAACTCAACACAGGTCAGAGGTCAGAGGTCACTGATTTTATCCAATGTGATGCTGCAGGACGACGATGTTTCGATGAAGAGCTGCGGTTTTAATAAAGTCGGAAAGCGTCAGGACTTCGGGGTTTTTTTTGACCTTGTTGACGCCTGAAAACAGGAGGAAGCTTTTCCTTCTCTGCCACAATAAAACCTGCATTTTACCCTCAGGAACCACATGACGAGGAGTAATGAGGACAAATGCAGCACAGACTGAGCCGGGTTCAACATGATTACTGCACTGCGACGACCTATAATAGGCTATAAACTGCTGTAATTCAATGAACTGTTATTCATCTGCTGTTGCAGTTTGAGGCATAATGGTCACTTGTTGCCCAGGGTTTGAGAGCAACTGGGGCTGAAAATATATTCGGTATTTTAAAAACTCTGATAACAGTTTTTGACGAGGAAACTCAAATGTGTTTGTTAGTGACTCGGATCTGAAGCGTTTCAACGTATAAATCCTGTCGCCCCGTTTCTTGTTCCTGATCAGCTGACGCACGGACGGGCTTGTCAGATGCTCTTGGGGGAAAAAAAGGTTTTTGCGCCTCAAACTGCAGGAATCACCGAAGTAACGGCTGAAAAATCCGCCCCGCTGCACCTGTGTAACATTCACACAAAAAACAGACGACTCTACCAGAGAAAGTTGTAATGAACTCGAATCATTGTTCAGAAGAAAAATCTCTTTAATCCGAACCCCTGCCCCTTCCCCCCTTCTGACCTTCTTGGGTCCGAGCTGGACCTCGGTGATCCTGGAGGGGTCCACCAGGGGGCGCGGCCTCCTCAGCGTGTCGATGAGGCTCTGCCACTGTGGCGGCAGACCCACGTAATGTCCCGTGGCGGCGTCGAACGACGTGTGGACGCGGTGTTGGAAGTCCCGCGGCGCCGAGATCTCCGGCCTGCGCTTCTTCTTCCTGCGACGGAACATCGCCACGGCAACGCAGCGACGGCGGGGGAGCTGCGGCGGCGAGACCAGAGGGAAACAACAACGGCGCTGCCGCTGATCAGACTGAGACTCGATGGAGGATCGAATCACACACACACAAACATGGAGGTACGCACTGAACACACGCACATAGCTGGGCGCACGCAGTAACAAACACACACACCGTAAACACACTGTCACTAATACTGATTCAAATTAAAGCTGCAGGCAGGTTGACATCAGCCGCTCTGCCGTTTATTCACAGAGGAGAAAGTTAAACAAATGAAATCATCGTCAACCACTGGGGGGCGGAACCACAAACTGACGCCGGGAAACGTTCGGGTGAACTAGTTGCTAACGTTACATCACACTGATACCGAATCTGCCGAGCTTTTGTTGTTCGGGAGGTCGTTTGCAGGTTTTCGGAAAGATTTTTATGAAAAAAGAGAATGATCTAATGTTTCCCTAAAAGAATTTGGATTTATTTTAAAGAAGAATCTGTTGATTAAAGTATATCCAAAAGAGTAGACTTCACAGTAGAGTCCAATGAATGTTTATTATATCATGTCGATCAATTGTATGGAAATCAGGATGTCTGGCTGCAAACGGACTTAAGATCCTCACCTGGTCCCTTTTGCAACAACACAAAGTCGTCCGTCACAAACAGAAGTGTCCTATTTGATTCCAACTTTAATTTTGAAAGGCACGTTAGCGAAGTCGTCCAGTCTTACTCTTAACATTTGAGGTTTGACGCTAACATCTGTTTATTTCTGAGCCTCAGAGGCGGAGAATCCAACCCACAAGCTTTCACTTCCTCAGGTTTAGATGACGCTAACAATCACTGAACGACTCGCAGGCTCAGCAGCCTGTCTAAGACAAACCAAGAGCAGACGTCCCGTTACTCCACTCTTAGCGTCTTTACACCGGTTACCAGCTTATTACGGAACTGGTGTCAGGATTTTACTTTTGCAGCACTTCATGGTCCCAGAGTGTAGCTCTGAAATCCCGCGTCCTCATAAACCCGCGACAGTCTGTGGTCCTCAGACAGGAAACTAAAGAGGACCGAGTTTTTACCGTTGAATCGCCTCGGTTGTGACGGACCCGGTCGACAGACTCAGACTGTGAAATCTTCGTCTCGTGCTGAATCATTTCCAAAAACATACTTTGATCACAAGGCTTTTGAATAAAGCTCTTTTAAACTGCTCTCTCTCTCTTTTATACTGTTTCTGAAAATGTTTTCTCCACAACCCTACTTCAGTCTGCCTGTCTGCTTTTGTGCGACTGCAGGTTGGTCTTTGTGAAACCGTTTTCTTCGTAGTCCGTGTTCTCGGTCTTTATTTAAATCCAGACACACGTATCAGTCTCCACGTGAGTTCAGCCTGAGTAGCCTCCGTTAGTTTCTGTCCGACTCTGCCGTCGGCTCACAGCTCATTACACTCTAATCTGATATCCTGACAATTAATGACGCATCTATTGCATAATGAGTCTACGTGAAGAGGATGAAGAACAGCAGGAGACAAAACCGATTCAACTCAGCGTCAAACCGAGATGTTAGATTAGATTCATCAGCCAATCGGACGAGTCCTCAGCTCGTTATCATCATCGGCATCATGGACGTTTGATTCAAAGTCAGAGACACTGAGATTAATTTAACATCGTAACAAACGGGACAGCAAAGTCTTCGGTTTACGGTCTTCTTTCCTCATGTACACCCGTTGCATCAGCAGTGAGTCAGCTTCAAACTAAAGAACCAAAGCGCGCTCAGAGAACCGATCATCACAGGTCTGATCGGTTCTGCGGTTTTTAGCTGTGGTTTCTCATCTGCTTTTTCCTTGTGAAGACCAGTTCGAGGTATTTTAGAGTTGTTGTGATTAACACTTAGTTCAGGTTTTTCTTTTAACAGGTTCAGTGTAGAATTCATAAAATGTCAACTTTTAACCTTCATGAAAACTAAACATTTAACACTTTTCTGTTTTTTATTTCAAAAATTTGTCACTTTTCGTGACATTTGGTAATTTTATGTCGACAATAGTTGATTGATTGACTTTTAGTTGTTGCTTTTACATGACGCATCATTTTCTACATATTTATACATTTATACAGTTTTAAACATTTCTTTGGAGTCACTGGTATTTTTAACAGACGTCATTTAAATTTAAACTGGTTTTAAATGCATGTAGATTGTTTTTCATTTGTTTTGCATAAAGACTATAAAATGAACATTTCAAGCATTTATTTTTGTTCAACTTCACATGTTCCCTTTCACAGTGTTTTAAAATTTTTTGCAGCTTACATTAGTTTTATTCCCATTTTAATGATCCACACTGAGCTGCAACGCATTTTTACATTTCTACCTAAATTGTAATTCACTTCTACAGTAGCTTGTTATACATTGATATTGATTTGTTTCAGGTTTTGTCTTATTTTCAGTACAGTTTGGATTTTGTTGTTATTTTTCAAGTTGTAGCGAAAGACTTAGTTGCAGGTTTTCTTCTAACAGGTGCAGTAAATAATAAACTGTTTTCAGATTCATCTCAATTAATTTTTCATCGATGGAAATTTAGCAAAACGTAACAAACAAAACTAAAAGTTTAACGTCTTTATGCTTTTATACTTTCACTAGTCAGTTTGTGTTGTTTTTCAATGTCAATTTTAATTTTAGTTTTGCATCGATGATCCACACTGATCACACACCACCAGCCTCCCTCTCTCTCTCTCTCTCGCTCTCTCTCACCTGTGTGTGAGTCGGTGCCTCTCCACCTCAGCTAAACCAGGTGAAGTCCCGCTTGGTTCAGATCAGGTCCGTCCAGCCGGGCCTGGTAACAGATAGAGAAGATGGAGCGGAGTATTTTCCTCCTCCTCCTCCTCCCCCTCCTCCTGTTTGTTAAGTGGGAGTGGTGCGGGACGGGGAGGGATCTGATCCGGTCAGCCAGGAGGAGGGGGAGGGGGAGTCAGCTGATCTCCCTCTCCTCAGACTCTGGATCAGTGTCAGCAGATGATCTGCGCTGCTGGATTTGATTGTGATTATTATTGAACTCTTGACGGTAACTAGAGCTTCGGGGGTCGGACGTGTGCACAGACACAAAAACCACACACGTCTAAACCAGCATTCCTGCAAACAGACTTCGGATCGGCTGACGTGTTTTTCTAGAGTGAGCCGTAACTTAACACATGACGTTCTGTCTCAGAATATAATATGTCAAGTCACAGTGTCACAGCGTGTTCGTGAGGCTTTTGCAGTCTGCACATTATGTTGGTGAAATGGGAATAACAAGTTTTCATCATTTCCCTGTTCTCTGCGTCTGTTTGGATGTGAGCGCTGTAAACGAAGTTATTGCTGCTTCACAGAAAGCATCACCGCTGCTGCCACTCTGAGCTAAAGCGGTGTTAATATATTACAAAAATCTCGTCACATTCTTTCCGTTAGCTGACTGATGAACAGGCAGCGGTATTAACATACACACGGGGGATTAAAAGTGGATCTAAATCCGTGTACGTCTGAGCCTGAGATTCAGAACAGAACCAGGTGTAAACACGGCTTCATATCATAAATCTCTCTGCACATTTCTGTCTTATACACACTTTTCCTTGTGAATCTGCAGACCAACATTCCCAGTGTTCACCACGTTGGTCTGACCCCAGAGAGAGGAATCTAAAATGCAAATGTCGTCCTCTTGTGAGAAACGTCACAAGAATTTTAGCTTCACTCATTTTCCAAAAGTGTCGGTTTTCAGACAGAAGGATCAGATTTCTTTAGCGCTGTTTGTCTGCGCTGATGCATGACAGGCCTCTGCCTGGGATCTGACTCCCGTTGTGAAGGTTCCAGCTGCAACATCTTTTATTTAAAACTGAATTTCGAGATAATTAAATTCAGTTCTCTGAAGTTCAATAGAGTTTCAGTTGTGTTGGTTCCGACTGCAGCGGAGACAGGATGTTAGACGACAGCTGATTATATACAGGGAGAGTCTGAGGCGGACCTGGACCACACAGACTGGTGACTCCGCAGGTTATGACTTTGTCTGACTCACCTGCCAGCTGTCGAGGAGCAGGTGGCGTCCCAGCCAATCATCGAGCAGCAAGTCAAAGTAAACAGTCGGCTTGCGCCTGCAAGGTAAAGAGGAGGCGATCGGTCCGGATCCTCCTCTGCAGCCAGAGGGCAACGTTTTAACGAGCGTGACTCACGCTGCATCTGAGTCTGTGGTTCCCGAACACGTCAAACTGACAAATGTCACAACTCCGAGCGGAAAGCACCTCGCCGCAGATCATTCAGAGGCGTGAAGACGCCAACCTTTTAAAACAGAACGGCGGGGACGGGCTGGCGCTTCCTGCCGCATGTTACTGAATCTGAGTCCAGCAATGAACGATTACATAGTAGATCGCTGCTGGAATAACGTCAGATGTCTTCATGGCAGAAGTTAGAACCAACACTGGACATTACTAAAGACTTGAACATGTTCCTCACTACACCAGGTCCGTTACAAACACGTCTATATACTGATTATACAGGATAAATAGGGGACTTCAAGTGCTGTCATCAAATCCAATATGACGACTGACACGATCGCTTCAGCGAAAGCAAACGGGCTGAGAGTTTGTTTCCATCTTCACTCATCAGGAAGCTGCTGCAGGTAAACGAACCTTAAACAGAAGAAGCTAATTCAGGCTGTTCTCTGTGTCCACAGCTCACATAACTCACATCAGCTCAAAATACACAAACTGTCCCTTTAAGTTACATCGGGTGGGTTGTGTACTTCGCATCAGAAACAACACCTGACTGCTGACACATGATACACGCACGGCGCTCGTGATAACGAATGGACCGATAGCCTGTAGCTTGGGTGTAGAAGAGGCTCTGGGACTAAACAGACCGGTGTCAGTTCCCGTCAGGAACAATCTGATCCCGGTCAGACTCCCAGTAGACAAACCGGGAGAACCACTGAATGACTGGGACGACACTGACACAGGAAACTGTTACCGATGAAATGTGAAGCTGAGCCACAGCTGGAACGTGTCGACGGTAAAATCCAGGAGTCAGACACCTCCACCGACGACCCTCAGGGCTGCCCGGGGAGCCGAGTCTGGCGCAGCATCTCTGACCTCCCCGTACGGAATGTACAGGCCGTAAGATGGCGTCTGGACGTTCACGCGACGTGGCCTTCAGATAACGAAGGTAAATGTATCAAATCTTGTACTGATCCTTCAGCCCGACAACCCGACACCTCGTCAGATACGTGTATTTGTACCAGTCAGACAGCTGGAGCCTTCAGACTTCAACCTTTCCTTCCGCACCTCACTGGTTCTGTGGTTGCTGCTCCCTGTCTTGGTCTTGGTTTTACTCCAAGAGCATCAGACAGCTGTGAACAGCTGTAATGTAGGACTTGGTCAGTTCACCTGTGTGTAGACTGATAAATGCACTTTTTCTTTTTGACACCTGTGACACAACATGAGCCTTTGTTGGTCGCTGCCAGATGTGAGTTTGTTTTCTAACATTATTATTCCTTTTTTTTAATGTGTGTGAATGAACTCACTTTCCTCAAATTTCCCCTTTAGGGACAAATAAAGTGTTTTTGATTGAACTGAATATATGGAGAGATTACAGAGTTAAAATATATATACATATAGACTGCAGCTGTGTGTGTGTGTGTGTGTGTGTGTGTGTGTAATCAGGGTGTGACTGACATACCTGAGAAAACCAAACCGACGCACTACATGACCAGACAGCTCCACTGTGACTCCTCAGTCTGACTATAAATCACCAGAGCCATCCAATTGGAAGCAACTACCCCTCAGCGGCAGACTCAGAGTGATTCACCAAAACCTGCTGCGGCCTGGATCCAGCTCTCCACACTTTCTGCTGGTCCAGCAGATGTGTCACCACATCACGGCGGCAGTAAAGACCATGTCACCGCTGCAGCACAACAGTCCTTCAGAACAGGAGAACGGTGGAGAACACTTGTTTAGGCGTCATGTTTGTAGAGAGGAGAACATTCACACTGAGCCGGAGTCCAGTGTTAGAAACCAAACCATCAAACCATGAAGTGGTCTGATGCAGTTTTAGTCCACTGACCGGCTCGTGTCGTTCGCACCAGGGACCTGGCCCCCTGTCTTCAGCTGTGGTTTAACTAATCCAGACTATCGTGCTGTTATCAGGCTCACATAATCCTGTTAGTTCTTATGCAGATAGCTTGGCTCTTTGAACACAGACTGAAGACTGATCTATTGAACCTGGATGAAGTTATCTTGAATAACAATGTGCTATTTTTTTTTTAAATAAATGCAAAATGAGTAGAGTTGAAACCATGATCAGCAATCGTTTGATTGGCTGAGTGCGTGCATGTGACTGCAGGTACATGAGGTACGTGTGTTGGGACCCCTCCCAGCATGCACTGGGGCAACAGATTCATGGACATGCATTCAGTGAGCACTTTATTAGGAACACCTCACTAGTACTGGGTAGTTTCCCCCTCTGGTCTCAAACAGCCTCAGGTCTTCGTGGCCTGGATTCCACCAGATGTTGGAAACTTTCCTCTGAGGTTCTGGTCCATGTTGACAGGATGGCATCAGATCATTTCTGTCACATGCACGCTGTCAATTCTACCTTGTCTCAAAGGTGTTCTACTGGATCCAGATCTGGTGACCGGGGAGGCCACTGAACTCAATGACATGTTCATGAAACCAGTTTGAGACGACTCTTGCTTTGTGACACGGAGCATCATCCTGCTGGAAGCAGCCATTAGAAGGTGGGGAACTGTGGCCACAGAAGGAAGCACATGGTCAGGGACAACACTCAGACGGGCCCAAAATGCCAAGAAAACACTCCCCACACCGTTAGACCACCTCCACCCCCCTGGACTTCTGACACGAGGCAGGTTGGGTCCATGGATTCGTGCTGTCGACACTAGATTCTGACCGTAACATCTGCTGCCTCAACAGAAATCCTGATCCATCAGACCAGGATACCTTTTTCTGCAGCCTCCGGGTTTCTGTTCTTGGCCGACAGGACAGGAAGAACCAGCTTCGAAGAACAAGGCTGGTGAGTCCCTGCAGGTGAGAGGGGCCTTCAGGCTCTCTGAACATGATCAGCAGACTGAGTTGTGCTCCTCACCCGCAGGAAAGTAAAAGAGAGCATTTAAGACTTGTGTTTCAACACAGGAAGACGGGTTGGAAACTGGCGAAAGAGAACCGTTTGTGTACATGAAACACCAGCTGTCACCTCGCTGGCTCTGCCCTGAAAGTTTCCGACAAACAAGGTCAGAGTTCAAACTGATCTTTGAGTTCGAGCAGCATGTCTCACCTGAGGTTCAGCGTCTTCACTCTTTCCCGCAGGAAAACAACGACACACAACATTTCTGAACTGAACCCGTTCAAATACACAAGAGCAACTTCTGAAAGTCAACACTGACGTTCACCCGGTTTAAGAGAAAATGAATACACACGGTTTATTAAACTCCAGACTCAAACTCTGATTAAGTAGTTCCTCGCTTCACTGTCGCTCAAGGCAGCAACATCAACGCCACAGAGCAACTAAACATCAGAGCGAACACATGCACACACAGAGAGAGAGGACGCGACATGTTGCTGCTCTCAGATCAGTTACGCTTTCACACCAAACCCTCCATTCATAAAGATCAGCTTACTGCAGCGCACACACTGGTACCTCTGTCTTCGTGAGGACGCTCGCTGACATAATGCATTCCCCAGCACCTTACCCAAACCTCAACCATGACAGCGAAACGTCCGCTGGACTGTGACACATTTATCCAGAGCAACGTATGTTACTGCTCCGTGTTCTTAAAAGAACAAATCTAAAAAGGCCAAAATAGTTCCGCATAGAACCAAATGAATCTGCTGCTAGCAGTGTTAACGGGGTTCTTTAAAGCAGGGAAAACAATTCAGCAAGCGTACAATCCTAAAAAATAAATAAATTAGACACACACTGGTCCGTAGAACCGTTTTTTCTGTCAAGAGCACCTATTCAAGGTGTTCTTCATTCAAAACGGGTTGTTTGAGCCTGGTTCCATACAGAACCTAATTGGAATTTTAAAAGGGTTATGGTGTAGTTCGAGCCTGAGGAGCCATTTTTATCAAGAGCAGTGTGTTAAATCACAAAGTTCCTTAGCCAATAAAGATGTTCTTTACTGTTCCACAAAGGTTCTACATCCTGTTACTGTAGAGAACCTTGATCACAGTCACAGCTTTGGTACTTGACAGACACCGTTATCCAGAACAAGTTACACAACCTCTCTGCATTAAACTGACTAACTGGGTTCTAATGGAGGTCTTCACAGGTATAGAACGAAAAACAGACCGGTAATACTCTCTTGAAAGGTTCTTCACAGCTCAGTGAAGGTTCTACATGGAGCCATTCGGTTCTGTTGAGAACCTAACTGTTACTTTTTTCAGTTTACAGTCAGCTGTGTGGAACCGTTACAGTTTAACCTCAGCATGTAAAAAAAAAAGTTGACGCACCCACCTGGCCGGCAGAGTCCAGGTGAGTTTGTTCTGGTTGTTGTTGCTGTCGTTCTCACACGGACTCTCTCTGCTGTTCTTTCTTCTCCCCCCCTTCTCCTTCTCCTTCTCTCTCTCTCCCTCTCCCTCCCCCACCTCGCTCGTCCTCGTCTCACTTTGTCTCAGGTATGAAGGAAAAAAGGTGGAGGGGGCGGAGCTCAGTTCGACTATCAGTTTGTCGCTTCCTTCCCCAAATTTAAATTCAAACAAGCTTTATCGACACGACCGTGGTTCAGTTCAACAATCACGACGACAGACAGGGAGCGCCGGAACTGGCGGACACCCCTGATAAAACAGCTAAATTGAGGACATTTTGAATTGGGTTTGGTGTGTGATCAGATGCAGCCTCTGGCATTTGGAGCCGGTAAGTCACGTCTCCTTAAAGGTCCAATTACTGATTCTAGGTTAAACCAAAGCGAAGCGAAAACTTCAAAAAGTTTTTTTGAAGTTAGTTGGAAATGGGCGCAAAGTATGGGGGGACAGGGGGGTCCAGAGCCCCCCATCCTGGTAAAAACAGAGAGTTGTCTATAAATATAAAAACAACTACAACATTTTAAATAATATTATAATATGCATTGAAAGTAGTTTTGCTAATTTTAGACACAAATCAATGAATTTTTAAGTTTAGGCGGACATTTGATTCACCCCCAACAGTCTGAAGGTAACAAATACACTCACACACACACACACACACACACCTCCCTAAAAACACTGGTGGTGAAACAAAAGACAAAAAAAAGCTAAATGTTCTCTCTCTCTCTCTCTCTGCAGGCTGCAGCATGCCTCGCTCTCCCCTCAGGCAGAGGAAGAAGGTGACTCCACAAACTGCCTGACGCCTCTCACTTTAGCTCAAAGCATTAACTTCTGAATTCACCAGAGTTCAAGTCAAATAAAACAGGTTCAGTATGTTAGATATTACGGGTTTAACATGTTAAACAACTAAAATCGCAGTGACTCGCTTCAGGTCAGTTTAAAATAGACTTTTCTGTGTTTGGTGTCAATTTGTTTCCACGGGGACGAGGTGCAGGGCACGGGCTGATTTGACCGTTTGATGTTTCCTAATGCTGCAAGCACACACCAGAAGAAAACACCAGGGCTTCTGCAGGTTCACCAAGTTTAACGTCAGACTTTTTAAGACCTCTTTATAACCAGAGAGCGAATTAGATTTAACACCGGTTTTACTGTGATGACGGTATGAAGGTACGACAGAGATCAATGTGAACCAGTGGGGACGATAAGGCCAAGAATGAAGTGTCCCAGCTCGGTACAACAACAATCCCTAATAGTACCAGTAAATAATCATTAAAGACGACGTGGACCTGGACAAGCAGCAGAAAATGGATGGATTGACCGCAGCCGAGAAAACTTCCCATAGGTCTGTGCACCTCTAGGACTTTGTCTGCATTCAGGGCGCCCTCTGTTGGTTAGAATTCAAAACTTCAATCAAACAATAAAAAAAAACTGTGTATCTGATATGTTTTTTGATATTTGTTTTCCCAGATTTTGCTTTATATCCATTCAATTTCACTAAACATTTGACATTTCGTGACATGTGGTGGCCGTTTTATTACAAAATGTACTTTTCAGATTCACTATTTGTTTCATTTACGACTGCGTCTTCATCTCATTTTTGATTGAAATTCTGTCCCACAATCCCTCGTTAACAGAACAGAAACACTGGGTAAACGGAAAAAATATTATAAAACGGCTTTTTTATTGAGTTAGTTAGCTATGAAAACACAGATATACGAAGACAAACGAGCAGACAGAACGAACAGAGGATGTCAGTGTTTGAGTGTCGCCAGCTGCTCCTCCAGCTCCGACAGGACGGACAGCGACGAGCGACCGCCAGCGTTCAGCAGCAGCCGGAAAAACCTCCTCCACATCCTGGAAAACATGTCGCTGCAGAGACAAGAGGGTTTAATGATTATTTCTATTATTATTATAACTAAGATAATAATTAGACTTTCTAATTATAGTACGTGCATCAAGTGCTTCACATGAAAATAGATATAGAATGAACATAAAATCAGGGATAATGTTCTATAATCAATGAAACATAAGACTGACGATAAAATCCACTTTAAAACACGTGAAATCTCCAATTGAATATGTGAACCAGGTTTAAGACCGAGTACCAGGGTCCGTCTCCGCTGAAGCGCTCTGCCGTCCAGCCGGTGTCGTCTTTCACCAGGACCATCCGGCTGTTGGTCAGGAGGAGGT
Organism: Xiphias gladius; assembly: GCF_016859285.1. NCBI lineage: Eukaryota > Metazoa > Chordata > Actinopteri > Istiophoriformes > Xiphiidae > Xiphias > Xiphias gladius. The sequence goes on along the minus strand of NC_053403.1, from coordinate 447,239 downwards.
GGACCGTTTCGGCCACGCCCACCAGGTCCACCTGACAGGTAGGGAGAGGGGGAGGAGTTAGTATCTACCAATCCCAGTGAACGAGGCAGGGTCTCTACAGACCGGACAGATGTGTTGGAGGTGGTACCAGCTGTGGCGGGGCGGTTGGCTCCAGGAGACCCAGATTGACGTAAGTCAGAGCTGAGGGGAGCTGCTGGACGGATGTGACATCCTGCTGGAGGTTCAAGTCCACGGAGGAAGACCAGTCCACCAGGAAGACCCAGTCAGGACTCATGAAACTTCTGGACCAACAACAACCCCAACCAACCAACACAGTTAATCAACGGCTTCAGAGTCACATGACACCCCCCCCCCTCCCTGTGTGCTGACCTACCTGTGAGAACAGGTGAGAATGCTTGGCTGCAGCGCTGCATGCAGCAGCCCGCAGGAGTGCAGCTGCGACACCAGCTGTAGCAGACCCTCAGCTTTATGACAAACCGGATCGTCGCACTCCGTCAGCTCCTGACACAAACACACACACGCGTGTTGGTATTACACTTGTGAGGACGTGTTATTGATTTCCTTTTCCTGGAACTGTGCACCTATCGGAACCTGATCCTTATTCTGACCGTAGTCTAAACCAGAAAATCACATGGTTTGAATGGTAGTGGGCGTCAGGCCAGGTCCCCACAGTGTGAGGGTGGATCCGGGTCCCCACAGTGTGAGGGTGGATCCGGGTGGATCCGGGTCCCCACAGTGTGAGGGTGGATCCGGGTCCCCACAGTCGGGTCCTCAGGGTTTTTAACACCCGAACTGTCTCTCTGATACACTGTCGGTGTATTTAGTGGTGTTTTGCTAACGGGGGGTGACCGCCGAGCCCACTGCAGCCATGTTTAATGTGGCCGCCGTCCTGCTGACTGGGATCGTTTGTAAGGACCCGAACGGGAAGTGACTCACGGTGAACATACGATCAGGTGGACTGGTGTAGACGGTGATGCAGCCGTCCAGGAACAGGAAACAGCTGATCAGAGGAAGACCGTCGGCGGCGGAGGACAGGCTCCTCTTCAGACGGTTAAACTGGTGAAAATCCCAGGGAACACAGCAGCTGTCAACCTGCAGCGGGTGAACACAGGAAACCACATCTGTCACCATGGAGACCTGAGTGTCCAGTCACTGCTGGTCTAACATTGGACCATTTAAACCACATACTGCACTTCTGTCATGTACATGAACCGGAGCTTAAACCTGTCACCGTGGTTGCTGAATCGATCCCAAACTGACCCAGAATCAGAAGCCGAACAGAGATTAAATGCTGAATGTTTCGGAAGGTTTTTCCAAAGTGTTTTCAAACCTTTGACTTTAACGGCAGATTGTGAAGCTCTGCGATCGGATATTAGTGAAATGCACCTCGGGAGTCGGAGTTGACTTCTCTCCTTCAGTCATTATGTCCACAGGCTTCATGTAGCTTTGACTTTTTAATCAAAGAACCAGATATTTTCTGACGCAGTTGTTCGTCGTCTGTTTTGTATTTATGAAAACATAAACTCTCCACATCTGAAATAACTCAGGCAGCATATGAAGAGATCAGGACTCAAGCTACTCCGACTCTGAGCTGCAATAATAACTGTCGAGTTAAAAAGAAAAACAAGGAAGGAAGATTTAAAATGAAAAGGGGGTTTTAGGGAAGAGATTAAACCCTTTCTTGATATTAATTATTTTACAATCAATAGCTCCTAATTATTTTGCCAATAGTCAGCAACCACAGCTCCCATGAGGCTTTCACAGCGAGATGATGAGACAAATGCCGCGTTCGCGTCGTATCCTTTGAACCGTAATCGCGAGCGGCTGCCTGATAAAAACCTTCACGTCGGCGTCCGACTTGTAATTCGGACTCAGAGATACGGGGAATTTCTGACAGCAACGAAATCTCCACCCTGGTGAAAAGAGCCACAGACGTGTCAACGAACTGCTGGCAAAGGGATGTATCTCCAAAACTATAAAATGTGAATTAAATCAGTAATTACCTATGGAATGAAGCATAAGCTGTGCATTCGTTTACACATTTCTTTAGTCAGTGACTTTCCTCCTATGCTGTGGATATCTTATGATACGTAGTAATATGGATCTATATACTGTACATGTGTGTTGTTATGTTCTGTATGAGAGCATAGTACGTGTGTTTGGTTTAATGTTTTCTCCCTCATAAGAATGTAAAATCAATAAGTTAGATATTGACTGCACCGCTGACAGTTACGTCCAGATAAAATCCAATATCAACACTAATACCATGTGCACTGTGTCTGTTTCTGTTTCACTTGTAACCAACTAGTTTAGGCTCTTTATCTACAGTGTCTTCCAGGTTAGCACCGGCCCGAACGCTCCTCGCACTCTGCTGACGCTATGCGGACGCGGCAGAAAGCTCACGTTGAGTCGGTTCCCCGAACCGGGACCCGACGGGCCGTTTGTTACTGCACCAACACCATCATCGAAAATCCTCCAATCTGAGCTGAAGTTTAATCTGATCACTGCAGGTGAAGGTGTATAAAACGGTAAACAAAGATTGGCTGGATCGTGAATTCTGTTCCTGACGGTTTCAAGAATTAGACCCATGAGTCGCCGTTTGTCTTCATCTCATCGCACCGTAACATGCGTTAGCGGCGACAGTTGGGTTTAAACGTGCAGGTTCACCTTGATGAGCACGCAGTCGTCCTTTTTAGCTCCTTTATAGATGGAGAAACTTCCTCCATCCACAACTCTGGAGTAGATGTGATACACCTCGCCCCCTGTTGGACACAACACAGACTCGATCAATAATCAGGATCTGTCCAAAACGTTCATCCTCTGTGGAGCAGGAATATTCACAGCGACAGTTCACAGAGTAGTAGGAGCAATAACAATAGTAGATGTAGATTCAGTCGATAATAAATAAAAACGTTGGCCGTGTGAAAATTTAGCAAAGATCCCAAAACAACAAACTGGTTTTAGTTTTTGAATGCGTCAGATTTCCTGTTTTCACGGTAAACTGAACCCCTCTGAAGATGTTTTTCACTGTTTCATGACATTTAACGGATTTAATGATCGTCCTCCTGCAGCAGCAGCAGCAGCAGCAGCAGCGACGACAGTGTTCGACTCTGACCAGTAATAGTGTGGAGGTGGAGGACGTCTCCCGACAGCCACAAACGTTCAGAACTTATGTCTCGTTCTGCAGCAGCAACAGGCAAGATCTAACACTTGGTTCTCCACCTTTAACAACTTCTACGCCTTTTGAGAAGAAGAAGAAGGACGAGAAGAAGGAGGAGGAGGAGGAGAGAAGAAGAAGAAGAAGAAGGACGAGAAGAAGAAGAAGAAGGAGAAAAAGAAAAAGAAGAAGAAGAAGGAGAAAAAGAAAAAGAAGAAGGAGAAGGAGAAACTGAATTCAGTGCTTTTCCAGACTCTTCAGATTCCCTGAAGAAGAATCACATGTACACGATGAAAGTGTCCAGAGGTCGTACCCAGCTGCAGACAGCTGCACACGGCAGGGAGGGGCCGGGACTCTGAGTGAAAACCAGGAGAGGCGGTGACATCACAGAGGTCCAACAGCCGCCGCCGAACATCCGGGTCACAGGGGTCCGCAGCGCCCCCCACTGGCCCTGAAACACATCACAATGAATAATCAGTCAGAGGAGCAAAGCGCGACAGATGGAAACGCTGCAGGTCAGCTGATTTACGCACAACGTGATCTGATGTCGGACTCGTCAACACGTCTGGAGCAAAAGCGTTTCCGTTGCTGAGCTGGGAATATCATATATAAACCCAAAAAAACTTAACTTATTCTAATGTTTAGAGCTGCAATTAGTCAATCAATTGATCAGTCAGCTCCCAGAAAATTAATCAGTGTCTATTTGGATATTAAAGGATGATTCTTTTGAGTGAAAATGCCAAATATTTGATGGCTACGGCTCCTAAAAGTGAGGATTTGCTGCTTTTCCATGTTTTAACACAGTGAAGTGAATGTGTTTGAGTTAAGGACATTTTTCACTGGTCGGATGTTTTAATGAAGAAGGAATTCATCAGTCGCAGCCCCACTAATTCCTGAGTCTGTCTTTGTGTGCTCAAATGTTTGGTTCTGATGAAAACTCTCACTACAACAGAACATCTGTTGATTTCTACACAGGAACGAACCAAGACCACTTACCAGGTGATGAAGCGTGCTCTGTCTCCTCCTGGTCCTGGTCTTCTTCCAGTGGACTGCAGTTTCCAGCGGACAGTCCTCCCAGTGAGGTCAGAGAGTTGGCCTCCACACTAGTCTCCTGTATGGGACTCAGCTTCTTTGTGGTTTTGGAGACTGGTTTCTGAGGGACGGAGGGGGGACAGGAGTCTACCAGAGTCTGGAGGTCTTCAGTCGCCCCCCCAAGAGGATCTGCCAACAGTCACACGTTTCATGTTAATATTCAGAATACATTAATTAGTGCGTTCGTCTCGTTGAGGACACAGAGGGTTGATTAACGGTCAGCTCCACCACTGCTGTCCTCAGTTCCGTCCTCACGGACCTGCCTGTCTGTCACCGTGTCAGTGATCGATGTCTGTTAACGGCTTTGTTTCTTGTTAGTCCATGTGTCTATGAACATTAATAATCCACATATCGTTGTCCTCATCAGTACCTGACAACGTATTATGCTGTTGTCCCGTAATGTCTTCTGTTTTATTGCAGCAGGTATTATCAGCATTTGTTTTATGTACATGTTGACTTGTGAGGACGTTTTTCTGTTTTCAGTGAATGAGGTACCATGAACCACCCGTTCACTGCACTTTACTCACCTTGTACCTTATACCTGCACTTTTTTCTGTTCTTGTTCCCTCCACCACGAAGGCTGTGTTTCTGACTGTCGGTCTCTTTATGTGTCGGCAGGATCTCACAAAAACTACTCAACGGATCTGCACCGAACTTGGTGGAGGGACGGGGCCTGGTCCTGGGAAGAACCCGTTACAGTTTGGATCTGATCCGTTTACAGGGGCAGATTCAGGGATTTTTTAAAATCACTTTCCTTGACATTGTGAGAGAGGACATTCTTGGCCCTGGCGGAGGTCTGAGCTCTACTGAGCGCCGGTCTAGTTTTATCCGTTCTTATCGTGTGAACCGTAGCGCTGAAGAAATGCTGAGGAAACTGCTGACTATTGTATGTGGAGAGAAGGACAGTAAATTCTACCTTGAAGCTGGTCACAGCCACATATCTTATATTCTTATATTCACAGTTCTCCTGAGGGAAAAACTGCCTTCTCTAACTCTGCGCTGTTGAATGAACCACTAAATTAAATAACCAAACGTAGACTTCACCTTGTCAGTCCTGTCACCCTGCTCTTCACTGGTATCTGGGACAGCAGCCTAATGAACTGACTCAACATTTCATGAGGAATCGATCATCGATGATTGACAGCGAGCCACGGACGACCCCATGTAGAGGAAACCGTGAGCACACACAGTTTATACCTGTGGAGGAGAACTCACCTTCAGAGGCTGAGGTGAAGGCGTTTTTAATCTGGACATCTTCAGTCAGAGAGTGCGTCTGCAGAGGAAACAGAAAGGTTCAAACTGAAGCTGTAAAAACAAACAAGTTTTATTTCATCAGTTAAACTTGAATCCTCATCTCATTATTACAAAGAAAGAGAAACTGTTTCCAGAGTTCACGCCATGTTCACTTTATACCAGACTCCTCCGCACTGTAAAATCAACTTTTCTTTTATTACTGACTCTGTGTAATTACATTAATTCATTTAAGTCATTTGAATTTTAAAAGTTGTGATGATGTAAAATGATAAGTTGCTTGGAAAATGTCGAAAGAATTAAAAAAAAAAAAATCTACAATGGACAAAATGGAGGGAAAAACTTCAGAAGTTAAATTAAACTGTCTAATGTCAGATGTCAGAGTTTATGATGTTTTAGATGGTTTTAAAACTGTTGGTTCCTAAAACTGATAAAAATGTGTTGAATTCAGACCAAACAATAGAATCTGTTAATAGTCTGATAAATGATAGGACCGGTTGATATTCAAACTCAACAAATACACCCCTCCCTTCAGTGCTGATTCAGAAGCTCCACCCGCCCAAATTCGTGGACGCTCATCGCCAAGGCAACGACACTAACGACCGCTACGGAAACAAGGCGGCATCCAGACGGGAAGTTCGCACCGACAAAGAGAAGCACTTTTTATAACTGAAAATACAGGTGGCTTATGTTTTTTTGTCCTGTAGAAAGTGTGACAACGCGCCCGTCAATATTTCAACAGGTGCTGAAGCCAAATACTTCCATCCATTCTTTAGCCATACCGCTCATCCTCTGAGGGTCGGAGAGGCGGGGTACACCCGGGACAGGTCCCCAGTCTATCCCAGTCAAATACTGATCTAAGCCGAGGAACGGCGCCGCCCACATATCGTTAGTAACTTCTTCAATAGCGGCGACTCATACATCATCAGCGGCGCGACGCGCGAGGGTTGGGTTTGAACTCTAAAAGAACAAGCCAGAAGAGTTAAACCTCCGACGTCATCTAGACTTTCTTCTTACTATGGTAGGAGGAGCACGTAGGCAGGACGAGTAACGTTACACCGGCGAAGGGAAATGATGTGAGGTCTACGCAACATTACTATTACGGTGTAGCTCTGCTCCTCGTGGACGAGGAGGAGGGAGAGTAGTCGGGAGAAGCAGAGGAAGAGGCAGAGGTGGGAGTGTAACTGGTTCCAGCAGCCTGTCCTGTCCATGAGCACAAGCGCCCCCTGTTGCTGATTGGCTGTAACAGTGTTGTGTGGCTCGGTTTGTTTCCCATTTGTTGACGAGATGTTCACTGCATCTGACAAGAAGTGTGCTGGACTAGAATCGATGACGGCACCTTTAAAGGTTCATCCATCTGAGGGTTCGTCACGAAGCTGCAGACAAACTCTGTGACGGGAACAACCTGAGAGAGTTGAGAGGCACCGACACCACCTGAGAGAGAAAACAAACTGATGAGATACAGCCCTGTTGAAATGGGATTTAATGAGGTGGGGTGTTAGGGACTTGAAAGGGTTCAAGCAGCCGGTTCTAAAATGAGTTTTTTAGGGTTTTATATCTTCAGTAGGAACCAATGAGCTCAGAGCTGAGAGCCACAGACAGAGGAGGGAAGGTGTTGAGAGACGGACTGAAACGCTTTTGGTTTGATGAAAAGAAGAAAAACAGAGTAAAACCAGGTCTCGGAGACTCACCTGGTCGAGGATACTGGATCTTCAGACACAGTCCTCTCTCATCAGGGAGGAGGAAGACATCGTCCTGCAGCTCAGAGTTTCTGTTTGATGAGAAACACCCGCACGTCATGAGTTTGGTCACAGCTGATTCACACCAACACATCAGGGAGTAAGGTGTGTTTATTACCCAGCAGGACGTGCAGCAGCAGACTGGCACTCATCATATATCTGGAAGGAGGCGGCAGCTGGAGGTCTACCAGAGTCCCCGGTCTGAGAGGTGGGGGGTTCATGAACCACCTGCAGTGAGAAGTGCAGTCAGAGCGGCACCAACTGGTGATCAAGGGACATCAGCACAGGTTTTTACCTGGTCCACTTCATGGTCCGAAAAAACGTGTGCAACCTGTTTGTGATGCATATGTCAGTGCAGGAGAAAAGCCGATGCCACATTTGTCCTGTTCCAGAACTCTTGTGTGCTGCTGGTTTTACAGGCCAGGGGTGTCTTTTATTACTCTCATCATTATCGTTATTATTCTTCCTCTTCTCATTCCTGGTCTAGTTGTCCTCACTCTTGCTCCTCCCCAGAGGAGACTGGTCAACGTTACACAGTAACAAGGGAAACACTCCCCAGATCCACTTCCAGGTCCCGTCTGTCTCTTTATGAATGTTTGTGTGTTCGTAACAAAAGCAGAATTAGCAGCACAGCCGACTGACATTGGACGATACCGACTGATACCTTTATGACACTGATAAGAGTATTGTTGAAAACAATCTTGATACAGGGCCCTTAGGAAATCCAGCCTGAAACAAAGACCGCCTCCACTAACATCACAAATAATCAATACACCTATACAAAATGAATCATTACATGTCGGGGGAAAGTCAGCAGAGTCCGTAGTAGCAGCAGTATTGTTATTGTACCTGCTGTTGTGATGATCTGAGCAGTAAAAGTCTCCTCTTCTCCTCCAGCTCCTGACCCAGCTGCTCCTTCAGCTCCTTCAGATGTCTCAGTTTCTCTGCAGGAAACAAACATTAATGGGATGATCACCAGGAATCTAAGTGGGAACTGAATAAAACTACACTTTAATATCTTCCATCTTCTGTCCAGAGGTCAGTGAACGCACCGTCCATCTCCTTCTGTCTCCGCTGATTGTAGCTCTCGGCTCGGAGCTCCTCGAAGGTCAACTCCTCTCTTCCTCTCATCAGCAGCTCTTTGCAGTACTCACTTATCTGACTGGACCTGTCCTCCTCCTGGAGCCCCGCCCCTGTGCTCAGGTGTGCCTCGCTCTGATAGACCGACCTGCAGCCCATCGGGAGACACACGGAGAGGTCAGATCTATATGAAATACACTAAAAATATTTAACGTTTTCCGGTAGAAAAGGAATGTCCAGATTATTCAGTTAAATATGAGAAAACACAACAACGAACGAGTCGTATCCTCTGCAGCCAGAAGTAGTTTTCAAGGTTATTATGTCAAGGTCATAAAATAATAAGACAACATGTTTTTGATCCAGAAAGAAAGTCTAGAAAATAAGCTCGTCAAATAACTTTTTTTATGATGGCAAAAAATAGAAAATGAGAAAAGGGCCCGTTTTGTCCTCTCTGGGCTTCTGTAGAGCAAAAACTCTAATTCAGCTGATCGAACAAAAACTTACTGTGTCAACCCAGACGATGCAACGGGCCCCTCTGCCATGGCTGCACCTGCATGTGAAGGACCAATCAGAACTCACCACTCAGTCTGAACCAATCAGCAGTTAGAATCCCACGGGTCTACTGAAACCAGCACACCTCTGCAGTCCCCCTGCGTCACTGTAAAACTGATCTCAGTCAGAAACCGCAGCTTCTCCCGTTTCTCTCTTTAATGCCAGTGAAACTTTGAATCCCTGCTGGTCAGACCGACTTCGCTAACTCTAGTTATTAGATGAGGAAAGTGGGGGAATCGAACACTCGCGATAAGTTCTCGTTCTCATATCAGGGTCGGTGGCCTCGTACTGTTCCTAAGAATGATGGAGTGCTCGCTGTGTGGGAGCCGGGTCGGTCAACCACCTGTCGACGGAGACTGTTATTTACCTGCATGTGTTTAGAAATAGAGTGAAGAAGCGGAAGAGACCCGTTAAACCGGTCCTGCTGTGTGAGTTCGTTCGCGTTCGTGGAAATTTCGCATCGTTTCGGTTTTTCTCAAAATGCGTTTGATGATTTGGTGTCTACCACGTCTCTTGCATCTGTTCAGACAGGATTCGATCTCTGATATGACCTGTTCTTAACCCACCTTGGCCCACATATAACTAACGGCGACAGGATCACGTAGGTGTTCAACACCTGGATAATCCGCGGTGAAACAGCGTTCAGACTCTGCCGTAGTTCACCTGTTGGGCGGGTTCCAGGGAAACTAGTCGTCCCTCTGGTCCGTGTCATTACTCCGTTATTTTTATTCGTGCTAATGGTTTGACTTGTCTAAAAGAAAACTTACGACGCGGAGAGCTTCTGAAGTTCTGTCATCTTTAGCATCGGTTTTAGCTGCCGCCACTTGCATGTCTATGACGAACCTGCGACTATAAACATCTGGAGGTGGTTCCGACATAAACAGAGGTCGGCGGTTAGACTGGGACACCGGAATGAACAGGATCATAACCACTCACATCAAGTCTGAAAGCGCGTTTTATCTGGAACAAGCCTCTGCCGAAGACAGCTGTGAATGGAGTTTGACGGAGGCGATCGCTGACGTTTCTGACAGCGTCAAAACTATTTAACGTCATTTAACATCGACAGCGAGTTTTCAGTTAGCTGAAGACGATGTTGGTTTATAAACCGCTTCACGAACGCACGATTGAAGAAAAGAAAAGTGTTGTTTCCTACCTTAAACCTCACAAATGTTTACAAATCAAAACAACTTTAAATTATTCAAATCAACCCGCTGTTAAGGCTGGGTTTAAAATTCCTGCGGCGGCTCTGATTGGACAATTTGACGAAAACGATTCAGACGTCATTTCCGCTATGACCTACCTGTCGTTTGTACTGCCCTTGCTGGCCGGAGTGTGAACTGCATTTAATTAATTTTACATTTATAAATAATTAGACGAGATTAACTGATTGTACACTAATGTACTGACATTGTCGCTATACTCACAATATGTAAATATTCATTTCTACACTGATGTTGATTTATTTCTATACTGATACAGAGCATTTAATGTATTTATAGTCACTTGATAAAATACTCAGTTTTCTCTGTAAACGTCAGGTGGTGAAACACCTGAATCAGGACTGACGTCAGGTGGATTAATGTGTGAGTGCGTGTGTGTGTGCGCGCGCGCATGTGTGTGTATGAGTGTGTGGAGTAAAACCAGGAGTAAAACCAGAATTCAGTAGTAGTAGTAGCAGTAGTAGCTGTAGCAGTAGTAGTAGTAGTATCAGTATCAATAGTAGTAGTAGTAGTAGTATCAGTATCAATAGTAGTAGTAGTAGTAGTATCAGTAGTAGTAGTAGTAGTAGTAGCAGTAGTAGTAGCAGTAGTAGTAGCAATAGTAGTAGTAGTAGCAGTAGCAGTAGTAGCAGTAGCAGTAGTAGCAGTAGCAGTAGTAGTAGCAGCAGTAGCAGTAGTAGCAGTAGCAGTAGCAGTAGCAGTAGTAGTAGTAGCAGTAGTAGTAGCAGTAGTAGTAGTAGTAGTAGCAGTAGTAGTAGTAGTAGTAGTAGCAGTAGTAGTAGTAGCAGTAGTAGTAGCAGTAGCAGTAGTAGTAGCAGTAGTAGCAGTAGTAGTAGCAGCAGTAGCAGTAGTAGCAGTAGTAGCAGTAAAATGACCCGAGTTTAACAGTTTAATATTCCAAACATAATAAGGAGGTGAGCAAATGATGATCAAATTAAATAATATAAAGAAATAGATAAACTAAATATTAGATCAAATTAAATCAACTTTATTACATTCAGTGTCCAGGTAAGAGTTCAGGTGACATGAGCACAGTAAAGCTGTGTGTTCATTTTTATTTTTCTCGTTAATAAATACGAGTAAACAGACAACTCAACTCAATAATACACAATAATACAGGTAACACAGCGTAAAGGTATAAGGTATTAAAGGTATAAACATAAATAAGGAACCGTACTAATACCAAATAAAGAATAACAGGTAGGTGATGATAAATAAGTAAAACAATAAACACTATAGAGTAGAATTAGCAGAGTTTGCAGGATTTACACACTAAAACAACCATTAACACGTTTCTTTTAGTTTTCACCGGATTCTATTTAGAGATTAAATAAATTTTTTGCTTGTAACTAAAATATTTTGCAACTACTCAAAAAATTCAGGTGATTTTTTAAAAATAATTGAAAATATAAACATATATTAACATTTATAATCAAAAGTAAAAGAATGAAATCAGAGGTTAAATAAGTCAAATAAAGGTTACAGCTGCTCAGCATTAAACGTTTGTTTTTGACTGAGAATCACCGACCGAACCACACCTGAGTGACGTCAGAGTCGCGTCAGTCTAACAGGCCTGTCAGAGGATTGTCGGGTTTCTCTTCCTGTGTGTGCGCAGGTGAGACACACCTGAGCAGGTGAACGGAGGAGCGGACACAAACATCCGAGCCGGGTTTAAACCGAACACTTTCTTTTTTTCACGCGTGAACGTCTCCGTTCAAAACGCTTCGTTTCTTCCGCTGAGCCTGTACCTGTCGGAGCGGCGCGGTGCGCGGCGACGCGCCAGGAGGCGGTAAACTCTTCCCCGTGCTACATTCACACTGACTGCGGCTGAAAATGCCTCCATCCTGCTCTTCCTCCTCTTCACCCCCCTGGCCGCCCCTCCTCCTCCTCCTCCTGCTGCCGCTGCTGCGGCCCGGCGGAGCGGCAGAGGACGCGGCCTGCGTCTTCCGCTCCGGACGGAAAGACTTCGCGCTGAACGCGGAGGACTCGGTGAAGGACGGAGCGGCTCTGCTGGCCACCAAGCTTGTGAGCTCTCCGGAGGACTGTGAGCGCGTGTGCTGCGGTGACCTGCGCTGCAACCTGGCGCTGCTGGAGCCGCGCGGCACCGGAGCGGCGGCGGCGGCGGCGGAGGAGGACAAGCGCACCTGCGTCCTGTTCAGCTGCATCCACAGAAACCGCTTCGTGTGCAGGTTCGTGAACCAGGCCGGATACCTGAGCTACATCAGAGAGTCCGTGTTCCGGAAACACCTGGCGGGATCGGAGGGACCAGGTGAGTCCGCACTTGGATCATTCAAGTATCATAGGATCAATACTGTAGGTATACGATACATATCGATCAATACATCCAATCAGTGTTATAGCTAGTCACTACTGGATGATTATTGATGAATTATCAGATCAGTATAGGTTCACTTGGATGCCAGAAGAGAGGCTGGTGGTAAAGAGCAGTTCAAAACCTCTATACGAAAACTGCAGATTTCGAAAGGATCTTTCTACCTGCAGCTGCACTTTATTTTGCTGTGTGGATCTTAAACCTCCACATGCTGGATGTGATCCACCGTATTTATATTTTATTTTACTTTTGATATTTGTTAATCATGACTTCAGTGTTTTTGACTACAGACTGTTGTTGTTTGTTGTCACTGGTGCCTTCCTTTTGATTACTGTTGATATTAGAGGATTATGGAGCTGATGTGTGTTCACAGAGAGATGTAATAGAATCACCGTCGGGCTGTAGCTTCCCTCCAGCGTGATCACAGACATGCACGTAGTCTTTTTCCAGTTCTCTCAATCCCATCTCGTGGTCTTCATCATTGAGTATAGTTGCTGAGTTGTCATGGAGATGGTTCACCTGTCACCATGTGACCTCAGGATGGAGCTTCCGTCACATGATACCGTGGCAACTGGGGAAACTCCATCCATCGAGGAAGACTGTGTGATGCGGTTTAGAGGTCTTGAAAAAAAGTGGACCTGGACTTGAGATTTTTCTCTTGTAGCTTAAAACAGCCGTTTGTGAATGGACGTTCACACTGAGTCATCGATGTTACAGTTGAGTGATTAGACAGGAGACGGGGCTAAAACCAGAAATACAACATGACTACAGGAGGATGATTCAAGTTCAGCAGGTTTAGTTTTGCTCTTCTACAATGAGGGTTTTCTGTTCCAACATTCATACCCAGACAACCTGCGATGTAGAGTCATGAGCAGACGTTGGTTAGATCTGGATCTATTTTAAAGGAGTTACAGTAGAGACTAGTGATAACTGAAAAAGTGTAGACACATATAGGAGAAACATTAGAGGACGCTCCCGTCTCAGGTCTGGTCCTGTCGACACAGAGGTCGTGTGTCAGAACTAAACAGTTCTTCATCTTTACAGTCACATGAGATCCAGTCCGTGTGATCTCAGACGGGAGTCAAGGTTCTTGTCATTGTCGTCTCGTCCTAAGAGTCCTGAGTCAGATCTGAAGACACGGACGTGAAACACGTGTTGATATGATTCAGTGAGACGTCCACTTCCTGAGGACGTCATGATCTCTGACGTCCCTCCAGAACAAAGCTCCAGAAATCCACTTAGAAACCAGGGGTAAAGGAGGCTGCAGAACTCCATTCAGAATCTTCCTGTTTTTAAGTTTCCTTCAGCATCACAGTTGATCCGGTGACAGTTGTCTGAACGTCCACGGCTACGCTGAGAACAGGAGCTGATCACAGCTGGTTCAGCAGCTTTTCATGGGACAGATTGACTGAATTGAAACAAATACAGACTTAAAAAAAAGCAAGCCCAGAGACTCCATGGCAACATTATACCTATTACTGAATAAAATGACTGCCTCCAGGTGTGCCCGTCGCCAGTGCAGGTCGTGATGTCATCGTTCAGCCCGGTGAGACGGTGACCCTGAACGGCATCGAGAGCCTGGCGCCGGGCGACGCCCACATCACCGACTACCATTGGAGTCTGCAGAGCGGCGACCCCGGCGTCAAGATGGAGGTAAAACCTGCTGAGCCGTAGGGAGCGGGACTTAACACAGGTATAAAGTGACCAATGGGATATGAGCTGGAGAGAAACGGGGAGTCGTAACAAATTCAGGCTACAAGCCTTAATCATTTGCACTCAGTAGAGTAACATTCATGGCACCAAACTCCATTCAGATTTTTTGCAAGTTTTTGTCCCCCCTCCTTTTTGACAAAAACAGTCGTTGGAAAACAAACTTGGCACTTTGTTTCCTTACAGGTGGGCGTTCAGGTGGTTTCGGCGTGTAACGCGATCCTTCAGAGTGCTCAGCTTTTAAAAAAAATCCCAGGATTTGTGTTTGGATCGACGGCATCCTCCGTTTTTAAACACTATTTTCTGTCCAACCGTGTCCCTGAAGATTTTGTATCATTGAAGTTGTTTGCGCAGACAGTGCTGCTTCCTTTTTGTCTTTCAGGGCAAGAAAACTTCTACATGAAGTTTTAAGAGCTTTTCCGTGTCTCTCCACCTTTGCAGCACAATGAACTTGTCACTGTGCGTCCAGGTGATTAAACTTTTAAATTCAGTTATTTTTGAATGTGATTCTGCAGAAGACGGATCTACCTGACCAGGTGCGGCTCTCCAACCTGCAGGCAGGCTCGTACGTCTTCCAGCTGACCGTCACCGACTCCAACGACCAATCGGACGATGCCGAGGTCACTGTCCTCGTCCTCAGCCCGGAGCTGTCCAGCTGTGAGTGCTCATGGGAAATGTAGTCTACTGATGGTTTTGTTGTTTTTTTTTCCCCCAAACAAACCCAGGACCAGAAATCTGATCAACATATGATCATTTACTGCTTCAGCTTTAGTGAGAACTCCTTCAACACGACACTACTTGGCCAAAGATATGTGGACAGCTCTGTGCAAAGCCAGCTGCATAAAGGACTTACTGAATAATCTGTTAACCGGGAATATTTAAAATTTGTTTAGTTTGTTGTTTTTGTCTCTGAAACTGAACTGAAAGTCTTTAAGTTTGTTCTCAAGCAGATTCAGACGGACCAGCTGACTCAGGAACAGATTATTGATCAGTTGAGCTGATAAAAACAGAAACAGCGTTGTGATGTTCAGTGAAGTGAATCAGTGTTTGTGTTTTCACACTGAGGATCCACACCTTGACTCAAACTGGTCAGACTGGAATATCTGCCCCCCCATCCCCATCCCCACCCTCCACACACACACACACACACACACACACAACCTGCAGAAACTAACCTTCCCTGCGAGGCTCTTATTTTGTCATCTTGACTTTTGGTTGTGTATCGATCGCAGCACTTATCAGCGACCGGCTCATGGAACTGCAGCGAGCTGTTTATATAGGTGTTAAACAGTTAAACAGGCTGACAGAGCTTATCTGAGTTCAGGTTGTAAAACTGTTGAGTGGTTACTCAACAGAGTTTACAGAGTTTCGACACGGCCGACACGATGGCACTCCCTTTAATGTAGCACCACACAGACACACACACAAACACACACACCCTGCGGGTTAATGTTTAAATTCATCATACAGACAAGTCTCAGTACTGACAGTACACAGGATGTGCTTGATACTAATAGTCACAGCACATTGATTTTGCAGTAAGTGGTGAATAAATCACAATATTTTACAGTTTTGTAAAGTATTGTACGGTAAACACATCCCCACTCAAGGTTCGCTGAGTTTCTTTTCCAGACCTTTCAACTTCATCACATGGTTTTCATCAGCGGACGGAGTTTAGTCTGTGGACATGGATTGATGACAGATCCATCTCAATGACGACTCGGCAAACACCATCATCCGCAGAAGAAGACCATGTGATGCAGTTAAAAGCTCTGTGGGCTGCTAAACGTAACCGTTGAAATTTTCCTGACACATTCTCACTTTTTCTTTGCGGTCCTTCTTTCCTTTGTCAGAATCAAATGTTTGGTTTTTCAGTGAAACCTAATGAAACGCCTGACGACGCCCTGTTTCTGTCTCAGCGTACTGTTTGTCTCCGGCGAAGGCCGGTCCGTGTCGCGCCGCGTTTCCTCGCTGGCGTTACGACGCCGCGACGGGCGGCTGTGAGCAGTTTACGTTCGGGGGCTGTAAACCCAACAAGAACAACTACCTGGCCGAAGACGAGTGTTTGTCAACCTGCAGAGGAGTCACAGGTGACTAACACACCTGAGAGAATACATGCAGTACACACACCGTTTGTAAGGCAACACACTACGAGGTCTGATGATGCGTGTTTTTGTCCACAGCGACGACAGAGAGGGGCACCACTCTGCCCGCCACAGGTCAGTCCCACAATGGACCTCTTTATATCAGCTCTGCAACGTGTTCAGCATGCGAAGGATAAACGTGTGTGTGTGTTCAGAGGTGTGTGGGTCAGCGTGTCATCGTGATCAGCTGATCTGCGTCAGCGGCTGCTGTCTGGACAGAAGTCTGGAGTGTGACGGTGTGAAGCACTGCAGCGATGGATCAGACGAGGACCACTGCAACAAATGTAAAAGACACACACACACACACACACACAACCCTAACATTAACTCTACAACCAGGTCTGAACAATCAAACCGTTGTCTGAAGAAGCGAGGACCAGACAAGACGTCCTCACTTCATCTACATCAAACACACAATCGTAACAATCACCTGATTCTATCCTGAACCTTAAAACTAAGTCTGACTCCTGAGTGAGGACCAGACGAAACGTCCTCTTCCTGACTAAACGTGCTTTGGTCCTCACAATGATAGTCATACGGGACTAAACGCGACCCCTTAGTGTGAACCTCCCGCAGTGACCTTCCACCTCCTCCTCTTCCTCAGTGAACCATACCCTCAGTCGCCTGCTGCACATCGACGTCAACCAGAAGAAAGGTACGTTTTCTCGAGCGACACCTACGAATTGGCCCTTGAAGCTAACATGCTACATGCTAATAACAACACCCCTCCCTACCCCCGCCACCCCAGCTCGGTGCACAGAGCCCCCCCGCACCGGTCCGTGTCGGGCGAGTCACACCCGCTGGTACTACGACCCTCTGAACGGGAAGTGCAGCCGCTTCACCTACGGCGGCTGTGACGGAAACGAAAACAACTTCGAGGAGGAAGTGAAGTGCGCTGATACCTGTGACGGAGTGACTGGTATGAAAACCGTGCAGCCAGATAGTCCACGTGAGGTCATATAGGACTCACGGGTAGCACAATACATATGGTTCATATGGTTCATATGGTTCTATATGGTCCCACAGAGTCCCACAGAGTCCCACAGAGTCCCACAGAGTCCCGTATATCCCCACAAAACCCCACAGTATCACTGTTAATCCACAGAGTCCCACAGGTCCCCAGGTCCCACAGTCCCGTCATAATGGAAAACTCCACAGTAGTTGTACAGTTTTACATTTAGTAGCATTGAGTCATTCAGATCAGTCTAACTGAGATACCTTCGTCAACTCCAGACGTTTCTCTCCGTTTAATTTTCACTCTCGCCGTCTCTGCAGAGCGCAACGTGTTCTTCAGAGGCATGTTTGACCATTTTGAGAAGGAGGTGGAGGAGAACGACGACTCAGGTGAGAAAACCTCCTTCGCCTGTGAAACTCTCCAGTTATTCTCTTTAAGATGATGAACACCGTCACATTCTGGTTGTTAAACATTAGATCGAGGGAGGACACTTGTTCCTGTTTGATTTTTTTGCAGTGTAGGTAAAGGTGTGGCAGCTGCCAGGAAGTGACCTCACTGTCTCCTTTTCTCAGGCTCCATAGCGCTGGCCGTGATCCTGTCGGTGGCCATCTTGGCCCTGTTGGCCATCCTGACCTACTGCTTCCTGAAGGCCAGGAGGAAGCGCTCCCATAGGCCCGTCTCCACAGGCCCCGCCCACGTGGCGCTGGCAGAGCAGGACACGCTCGTTTACAACAGCACCACCAAACCTGTATGATGTCATCGTTTATTCGACAGGTGAAGTAATGTCACCGCAGAACTGTATGACATCATCGCCGCTGTCCCCATGACGACCACAGATCTGCGCGACATCCTCGAGACTGTTGCTGTAACAACCACAGACCTGTGTGAGGTCAGCGCCGCTGTTGCCATGGTGACCTCTCCCCAGCTGCTGCTTTTCTTTTGTTTTTCTTCATGAATTTCTTCCTGTTTCCTGCTGTTTCAGTGTGTCACTGGTTTGCACTGGTTTTCAGTGTTTCACTGGTTTTCACCACAGGTTTTCAGGTTTCCGGTTTCAATCTGATCAGACTGAAACCAGGACTGGATTTGATTGAAGAGTCCCCTTTAACGCAGCTCTTAAACGGTGAACCCGTTGAGATGTTGAGCTCGTATTTTTCTGTACAACATGTTTTTATTTTACACTTTGTCGGGTTTCTGCTCTCAGGAGTTTGAAAATAAATTATATTTATGAATTCTGTCTTTTTTAACTCAGGTTTATTTCGTTTTTATTCAGATTTAAAACAAAAAACATGTAAATCTTCGTTTTCAGCTCTTTGACTGTAAATGTGAAGTTAAATTTGTTTTAATCATCTCAGGTCCTTAATACTGTCTCTCATCACATTGTAATGTTTTTGTCAATAAAACCTCATCGGAACAAGAAGAAACAGGCGACACTTATTCTTTTAATGAGCACAAATATCAATAATCACAAAG
Organism: Xiphias gladius; assembly: GCF_016859285.1. Lineage (NCBI taxonomy): Eukaryota > Metazoa > Chordata > Actinopteri > Istiophoriformes > Xiphiidae > Xiphias > Xiphias gladius. The sequence continues at coordinate 428,537 of NC_053403.1, read as the reverse complement.
TGTTTTGGTTTTTTTTTTGTAGGCCTCTCGATGCCGAAACGGTAGAAACAGTTAATGTTAAAGCAGAAGGTAAAACGTCTCAACACGAGCTCCAACTTCTTTCTGACGCTTTCACCAACATTTCAAACACACGATAACAGCCACACCATCTCCATGACAACCGAGGAAGCCCATGACATGTGGCTGAAAGCTTCAGAAACAACAACAAACGAATCTTTGAGCTCAGGGAACAAATGAGCCTCCGTTCAGACGCATCAGTAAATGAAATTAAAAAAGCAGCTTCTAGTTTAACATTCAACGGTTAATTTGTCGGATTATCTCGGCACAAAACGGACTATTTATAACTGCATCGGGGTTAAAACGGCACTGTGAGGATGAGGGACACTGACAGCCAGAAGCCTTGCATCTCCAGAGTGCTGGTTTTCATGTTTTTCATCATGTCCTCAGCTGGAATGTTTTCTGCCTCTGAGGTGTTGAGGAACATCCCCCTCGCTCGTCATTGTTGTTCAATCGTGCGCTTTTGCTTGCGTTTGCACTTCCTGGTTAAATGCCGAACTGCATTTTGTCGTACTGAGCGTGTGCGGTGACGATAACACTGAAACTAAGGTCGTCGCCAGAACTGGAGATACCCGTTTTTTGTCTCCTGACACGGCCCAGACCTTCGGGTTTCGGGAGCTGCTTTGAAATCACACGTTTAAGCTGTGTTTAAATCTGAGACCTGCATTTAAACACAAGGCTGTTAAACAGAGGCTGAGTCAGTCCGTGTCTCTGGTTGTTTTTCGTCCTCAGACAGGCTGAGACTCGTCTCCTCTGAGTATCTCACGTTCACTTTCATGTTCGACTCTCACAGCGAGTTTATTGGTTTCCAGCGGGGGGAGACAGAGACGTTGATTGTTAACGTAACCTCAGTCTGTTCAGACCTCCTCTGCTCTAAATCTAGAAAAACTGGTCCCTGCGTTTATCTTCGGTTGGCTCGGGTGGGGAAACTGATCATCAATTATCAAAATACTTGCTGATTCATTTTCTGTTGATCGACTAATTGATGCACTTCTTTTTCTAGGTGATTATAAGTATTGAATTTCAAAATGCATCCGCTCTGCGATTAAAGCACAGAACCAGGCATTTGCTGCTCGGGCCTCTGGTCTCTGTGACAAGTGACAGCACCACTGGTCTCTGGTGTCACTGGTGTCACTGGTGTCTCCATTACTGACCTTTATTTTGAAATTCTGCTCGAAATCCCAACGTTTCCACAGTATTTATCATATGTGCATAATGACGCTGATGCTCAGGTTGAAACTCTGAACTAAAGAGGAACGCAAAGGTCAAAGGTTATGTGATCTTTGAACTCAGACTGGATCTGGAAATCAATCAGAAGTTTCGATCAGCGATCGCTTCCTCACTCGCGCTCGCTGTGACCGTCGGTAAAGGTCTCGTCTGTCATCCAGGTCCAGAACCCGTCAGCTGATCCAGATCTTGTGGGACGCGGTGTTTGTTAAAGACGGTGAAAGCAGAAATGTTAAATAAGCAATGTCCCTTCCCTGTCTGACAGACCCAGTGAACTACAGGACAGACATCTGGGATATGGATCTTTTATTCTTCTATTCTTTATGTTTTCATTAGAGCTGCTATATCTTAGTGTTTGCTATCGCTACATAGCCAACGTTAGCGTTAACAGCTGTTTACTCACCAGTCTGGAAGAAACGTTGCGAGTTCAGCATCAAACTTCCCTCCTTCACTCGCCAACAGCTGCCTCCAGCGGTGGACGGCAACGCCAATGTTGACTCTGGTTTTTCTTCTGTTTCTATCACTTCTTTTCTTCTACTGAAGTTAGCATGCTAACCAGCTAGCCCCGGTCTGTCCTGTCACTGCAGCGTCCAGTCTGTCCTCAGACCTCCTGTCTTGGCAGAGAAAACTTCCATATAGACCCTTTAATATTAATTATTATAATCAATAAGGGGCCTCCACAAAAAGCCAGCGTTGAGATTTTTCTTACAGATTACGACACTGATTTCACCAAAAATCTGAAAACAAAAACAGCTTTAAATTGCCGCTGATCTGTATTCAGTCAGTTCCAGCTCTTTTCGGGTCTGGACTAACTCCTGGAGTCAGCAGGTTTTATTTATAGAGACATAACTTTATATGTCAGGTGGAGCCGAGCTGAGCAGATGTTTCACTCAGTGTCATTTATGTTTGTGGAAACAATTAAAACTGGGAATTATCAATATCTTCAGTGATCTACAGACAAACACAGACTTTCAGTGAAAAAGACTCCAAATCAGTCGAGATAAAATCACTTTACATGTAAACAGACTGTGTGTTAGTTTAATTTCTCACATTGTTCTGCTTCATTTGTGAGTATTAACAATTAAACAACATTTTTTACAACCCTGGACTGTTCCATGAGAATCTTCAGTGATTGTCACTGAAGATTTGCACATGTTACAGGTGTCTGTGACATGTTTCATGTACTTTGTGTCCTGGCAGCTTTACGCTTTGTTAAACTGACCAAATGAGACGTCAGACTCTCAGCTGAGTTTGTGCTGAGAGAAAAAGATCCCGCTCATGTGGAGGAAGGACGTTTAAAGAAAGAAAGAGACGAGTGCATAGAAAACGAACCGAACCAACCCTGATCTCCGGAGGCTTAAAACCAGAATCATCGTCATCCTACACTTTTCTCACTGCGGTTCGTTTCAGTTGTGACTCTGGTCAATGTGTATTTGAATGTTGCAGGGTCTCATCGGTTCTCTGAGAGTTAACCGCAGGGAAGAAGAAGAAGAAAAAGAAAAAGAAAAAAGAAAAAGAAGAAGAAAAAGAAAGAAGAAGAAGAAAAAGAAAGAAGAAAGAAGAAAAAGAAAAAGAAGAAGAAAAAGAAAGAAGAAGAAGAAAAAGAAAAAGAAGAAGAAGAAAAAAGAGGAAGAAGAAAAAGAAAGAAGAAGAAAAAGAAAGAAGAAGAAAAAGAAGAAGAAAGAAGAAGAAAAAGAAGAAGAAGAAAAAAAGAAGAAGAAAAGAAAGAAAAAGAAGAAAAAGAAGGGAAAAAAAAGAAAGAAGAAGAAAAAGAAAGAAAAAGAAGAAAAAAAAGAAAGAAGAAGAAAAAGAAGGAAAAAAAAAGAAAGAAGAAGAAAAAGAAGGGAAAAAAAGAAAGAAGAAGAAAAAGAAAGAAAAAGAAAAAGAAGAAGAAGAAAAAGAAAAAGAAAAAGAAGAAGAAAAAGAAGAAAAAGAAGAAAAAGAAAAGAAGAAGAAGAAAAAGAAGAATAAAAGAAGAAAAAGAAAAAGAAGAAGAAGAAAAAGAAGAAGAAAAAGAAGAAAAAGAAAAAGGAGAAGAAGAAGAAAAAGAAGAAGAAAAAGAAGAAAAAGAAGAAAAAGAAGAAAAAAAGAAGAAAAAGAAGAAAAAGAAAAAGGAGAAGAAGAAGAAAAAGAAGAAAAAAAAGAAGAAAAAGAAGAAAAAGAAAAAGGAGAAGAAGAAGAAAAAGAAGAAAAAAAGAAAAAAGAAGAAAAAAAGAAGAAAAAGAAGAAAAAGAAGAAAAAGAAGAAAAAGAAAAAGGAGAAGAAGAAGAAGAAGACTGATCAGATGTGTCAGACTGGAGCCGAGCGTCCCTCCGGTGACCGATCACAGATCAGCGCAGCTCCACATTTTAAATACGGGAGATGAACCTGAGCCGCGTTTTACTGCGAGGGGTCCTGTCTCCAGTGGGACCTTCGGGACCCAGACTCTACTGGTCCGCTTCAGCCGGCTCAATCGGGGCGCATGCGCAGAGGGCGTGCGTGTGGAGCAGCGGCGCTGCAGACAGCGGACGGGGTTTGATGCGGCAAACAGTTGTCGTTAAAAAGCAAACACCGACGCTGTGGATGTGACCGAGGCGACACCTACCACCAGGTTTTAACGGTAAACTTCGCTCAGGTGAGTCCAGACCTTACGTTAATGTTCCGCGTGTCTCGGGAAAAGTTTCAGAACAGACCTGCAGGTGTTGAAGAGTGTTGGAGAACACTCTCGGTCCAAGGTTCCTCTGGATGTTTCCGATGGACTTCAACACTTGGAGTCGCTCTTCTGAGCCGCGGTCTACGCGGAAGTTTCTGTCTGGTTTTGAATCCGCTGAAGGTTAAACTGAAACCCCCTAGAGAGACTTGAAGGTAGAGCCGGACCCGTAGTCCGGATTCCTCTGACTAAAACTGAGTCTATTATGAAACAAATCATATTATCGCGAAGGAACGACACGTTACAGTTCGCTGGCTGCCCTTGAGGCTTGGAGGTGCGGTTGCTGATGCAGAGCCTCGTAAGGAAATCCGGGTATTTAAAGAATACGTGCTTGTATGAGAAAATGCCGACGTCTTATGTGATAACCTGATGATTGTTAGAGTCCGATTGAGTCCGTCTTTAATTCGGCAATAACCTTGAATACACAGTACACAAGAGAGCGCTTGTTTTCAGTGGATTTAAACTCCTGCCTGTTTCTCTCGCAGCCGTTCGCCACCAAAACACGCCCCGGCAGCGGCAGCCTGCCAGCGTTGAGAAAGAGGGAACAAGTCTGAACTATTTAGAGATTTAACCAGATTTAGAGCCGCTTGGTGAAATGCGTCGTGCCGAAATCAACAGTGCATACTGACAATTAAAGTGAAACCTTCAGACACGTTGGATGAGGGTTGCGCCTTTGCCGAAAAGCAAAGGACCCCTAAATTGAGCGTTATTAAAGGGGGGTCCGTGTCAGAACACGTTGAGACTGCAGCGGAAGAAAAGGCGTGTGGCGGCAAAACTGATTGCAGCAGTCAGACGGAGGTTTGACGGATCCGGCCTCATTATCACCGGCAGCCTTGTGGTTGGTTACGAGAGGGATGTGGCCGATTGGTGTGTGAGAGTGTGAGTGTGTGAGAGTGTGCGAGTGTGAGTGTGTGTGTGAGTGAGTGTGTGCGAGTGAGTGTGTGAGTGTGTGTGTGTGAGAGTGTGAGTCTGTGCGAGTGAGTGAGTGTGTGTGTGAGTGCGAGTGTGTGAGAGTATGAGTGAGTGCGTGCGAGTGAGTGAGTGTGTGTGTGTGTGTGTGTGTGTGTGAGTGTGTGAGTGTGTGAGTGTGTGTGTGAGTGAGTGTGTGTGTGAGTGTGTGTGTGTGTGTGTGCGAGTGTGTGTGAGTGTTTGTGCGTGTGTTCGGGTGAGTGTGTGTGCGAGTGCGAGTGTGTGCGTGCGAGTGAGTGTGTGCGAGTGAGTTTGTGTGAGTGTGTGTGTGTGAGTGTGTGTGTGTGAGAGTGTGTGTGTGTGCGAGTATGAGTGTGTGTGTGCGAGTGTGTGAGTGTGTGCGTGCGAGTGAGTGTGTGCGAGTGAGTGTGTGCGAGTGAGTGTGTGCGTGTGTGTGTGCGAGTGTGTGTGCGAGTGTGTGTAGTGTGTGTGAGTGTGAGTGTGAGTGTGAGTGTGAGTGTGAGTGTGTGTGAGTGTGTGCGAGTGAGTTTGTGTGAGTGTGAGAGTGTGACTGTGTGTGTGAGTGTTTGTGCGTGTGAGAGTGTGTGTGTGTGAGTGTGAGAGTGTGAGTGTGTGAGTGTGTGCGAGTGTGAGTGTGTGTGTGAGTGTGTGTGAGTGTGTGTGAGTGTGTGTGAGTGTGTGTGTGTGTGCGTGCGAGTGAGTGTGTGCGAGTGAGTTTGTGCGAGTGTGAGTGTGTGTGTGTGTGCGAGTGAGTTTGTGTGAGAGTGTCTGCGAGTGTGTGTGTGTGCGAGTGTGTGTGTGTGCGAGTGTGAGTGTGTGCGAGTGTGAGTGTGTGTGTGTGAGTGAGTGTGTGCGAGTGTTTGTGAGTGTGTGCGTGCGAGTGAGTGTGTGCGAGTGTGAGTGTGTGCGAGTGAGTGTGTGCAGTGAGTGTGTGTGAGTGTGTGCAGTGTCTGCAGGTGTGTGTGTGTGCAGAGTGTGAGTGTGTGCGAGTGTGTGCAGTGAGTGTGTGTGAGTGTGTGCGAGTGAGTGTGTGTGAGTGTGAGAGTTTGAGTGTGTGCGAGTGTCTGCAAGTGTGTGCGTGCGAGTGAGTGTGTGCGAGTGTGAGTGTGTGCGAGTGTCTGCGAGTGTGTGTGTGTGTGTGCGAGTGAGTGTGTGTGCGAGTGAGTGTGTGAGTTTGTGTGAGAGTGTCTGCGAGTGTGTGTGTGTGTGAGTGTGTGTGAGTGTGCGAGTGAGTGAGTGTGTGCGTGTGTGTGTGTGCAGAGTGTGAGTGTGTGCAGTGTTGTGTGTGTGTGCGAGTGAGTGTGTGTACGAGTGTGAGTGTGTGCGAGTGTGAGTGAGTGTGTGTGAGTGAGTGTGTGTGAGTGTGTGTGAGTGAGTGTGTGTGAGTGTGTGCGAGTGAGTTTGTGTGAGTGTGTGTGTGTGTGTGTGTGTGTGTGAGTGAGTTTGTGTGAGAGTGTGTGTGTGTGCGAGTGAGTGTGTGAGAGTGTCTGCGAGTGTGTGTGTGTGCGAGTGTGAGTGTGTGCGAGTGAGTGTGTGTGAGTGTGAGAGTGTGTGTGTGTGTGAGTGAGTGTGTGTGTGTGAGTGAGTGTGCGTGCGAGTGAGTGTGTGCGAGTGAGTGTGTGTGTGCGAGTGAGTGTGTGTGTGCGAGTGAGTGTGTGCGAGTGTGTGCGAGTGTGTGTGTGTGTGTGTGCGAGTGAGTGTGTGCATGTGTGCGAGTGCGAGTGTGAGCGTGTGCGACTGTGTGAGTTTGAGTATGTTTATGAGTGTGCGCATGCGCATGTGCGTGTGATTTATCGGCAGTAAATCTGACACTGAGGAGAAACAGCAGAGTCACTGAGCAGCTCGACACACAAACCTCAGATCAACTTTAGCAGCAAAAACAACAACAGAACAAAGTGAACACGACGTGACCGTGGGTCTGCTCGTTGGTGTGTTTCCATGGTAACCAGGTCGGAACGATCGGACCCGATCAGGGCCGTGACAGGCCGCGGTCTGAGCATGCTCAGACGGACTGCCTCAGGGCGTTCAGGGGCGTGAACAGTCTGACGGATTAGTTGATCGACGGGCGACAACTGAGGGGATTGACGATGAGTGTCATCATCAGTTAATCTGCCGAGTATTTGATCAATTCACCGATTATTGATTGTGTCTCCAAATTGTCAGCAAATGGTAAAAGTACCTGTTAAAATGTCCCTCAGTCCCCGGAGACGTCTCCAGGTGTCTTTGTCCAAACTCAAAGAGACTCAGTTACCGTGGTTTACGACATCTGAGAGGCCGGAACCGGTGACGCTTTAAAACGAATCTTTGATTCAGTACCGGTCGTGTCTTCATCATCATCATCATCATCATCAGACCCCAGACTGGTGTATTTTGCTTTAAAGAGACTTCACGAACTGCTTCATCATAAAGGAGTTAATAAACCCACAGCACAGGGAAATGACCAACGAGTTGAAATCAAAGGAATAAAATCCCTCACATGATTGGACTGAATCAAAATTAACAAGTGCACCTTTTTTAATAAGCACTTCTCTGTAGACTGATGGGAATTGGCATTTTTGTGTACGCAACCTTTCCACCGGGGCTCAACAAGATTTTCTTTATCAATCAATCTGTGGATTGGGCTGATTGATTATTCATCCATTCCTTCATCGTTTTGTCTATGAGATGTCAGAGAACAGTGAAAAGGTTCCCGTTACGGTTCCTCAGAGTCCAAGGTGACGTCCTCAAATGTCCGGTTCTGTCTAAAGCCCAGAGAGATTCACTTTAATGGGACAGAAAACAGAGAAACAGGAAATAAAGGAATATTCAGTATTTTTACTGAGAAAATGACTGAAACCAGCGTCTGACTGTCAAAATAGGCATCTGCTAATTTTCTGACCAGTTAACCACTAATTGATGCAGCTGTAGTTTATAGTTATGACAACGATGATGATGATGACGATGATGAAGATGATGAACGCACGACTCCGCTTCAGACTGGAGCGCAGTGTGTTCCAGTTCACAGAAAAACCAACGTCATGAACAGCAGTGAGATAAAATTAGCAACAGGTGAAACAGGCGAGAGATGAAGGTCACGTCGGGGGTTCAGGCCTCAGACGGGATCAGTGGGACGAGGAGCCCAGTCTGAGAAACGGTCTGGATACGGGACGTAAAGAGGATTTTCCACGTGATCTGTGGCCGCTCCCGCAGAAGAAAGAGGAGCGTGCGGCATCAGACACCAGACGCTCCATCGCTTCCTGCTCTGTGACCTGGTTCTGCGGGACTTAGATTATATCACCGGTCGGTCCGGTTCTTCAGCCCTCATCTCAGCAAACACAGACAGCTGATTCAGGTGTATGTGATCACCTGATCTGCCTCACCTGGCCTCACCGTCACACTGTTTTCTGTCCGTAAAACTCGTGAGCCGCCGTTTACTCTCGCAACATTAAGAACCAGTCAAGTTAAAACGTTTGCTTTCTTTAATCGAGCGAAAGAAACACCAGACGTACGAGTCCGGCACCTTTCAGCAGCAGAGTCCAAACATACAAGGCCCAAAGAGAAGAAGCAGGAGAGGACATAAAAACACACATTTAAAAGACTTAAAAGGTTAAAACAGAGTAAAATGAAAGGATGGACACAACGGAACAGACTGATCTCGTCTCTGGCTGCAGCTGCTGACTCTTTTTATTTCAGTTCATTTGTGGATTCATTGATTTATCAGAAGACGGTGAAAAACCGACGTCCCTGGTGGGGTCTTGTGGGACCTGGCGGGACCTGGCGGGACCTGGCGGGGTCTTGTGGGACCTGGCGGGACCTGGCGGGGTCTTGTGGGACCTGGTGGGACCTGGTGGGATGTGGCGGGACCTGGTGGGATGTGGTGGGACCTGGCGGGGTCTTGTGGGACCTGGCAGGACCTGGCGGGATGTGGTGGGGTCTTGTGGGACCTGGCGGGACCCGGCGGGGTCTTGTGGGACCTGGCGGGATGTGGTGGGACCTGGCGGGACCTTGCGGGGTCTTGTGGGACCTGGCGGGACCTGGTGGGATGTAGCGGGACCTGGTGGGATGTGGCGGGACCCGGCGGGATCTGGTGGGGTCTTGTGGGACCTGGGAGACACAGGGTTCACATCAGTCTCTTCTTTCTGTTCGGAGACTCTGCAGCTCTGAGGCGTTCACTGACAGCAGCCGGGGATGGTAAATGTGACCTTCTGGAGGTGAACTGCAGAGCTTTCATTTGTTTCAGATTCACAACAGGTCTGATCTCTGCTCTGCAGTAGTAAGGATTTATACGTGGACCGTAATGAACAGGTCTGACCTGAACTCCAGCAGCCGAACACGCTGACTGAGCAGTGTCCCTGAACGCATCACTGCCCGGGACGGGACGGTCTCTTCATTTCTGCTTCCGTCCACACTTTGTTCCCTTTTTATCCGAGTCAGTCACGTTTCTTTGTGCAGCGGCTTTAACCCGACCTTCCTCCTCGGGCGCGGTCGTCTCCCTTTGATACAAACTCAGCTACAAGTCTGACTTTTGTCACTTTAACAAAGGACTCAGGAGACACGTCAGTGATAATCAGTCACGGTACAACTATACCAACGGTTCCCGGTTGTAAGACACTGAGAAGCGGCAGGACAGTGAGAGAAATAAAACTGTAAGACGCTCTGGAGCAGCTGGTGGTGGGATGTTTTTCATGGAGGGTCTGCGTGTGTCTGTAGATCACTGAAAATATTCGGTGCGAACGCTCCACGTCAGACTGTTGCTCACTGGTTTTTAGCCAACAAAAAGAGTTTGTACCGTCCACACACACATACACACTCGGTACTGTCCATCGTCCGTGTGTGTGTGTGGTTGTGTGTACCTTGTTGTGCAGTGACTCATCATGTGTAGTTGGCTCACGGTTTACTTCCAGAGGAAGGATGACTCTGTCTTTTTCCTCTTTTCGTGGTGTGGCAGTGAAACAGACTTCATGAAGTCGTCCAGGAGAACCGATCAATCACTTGATCTTCATCCTCGACACAGAACCGGTTTCCTCCTCAGCGTTCGTACGACACAAAACCGATCGAAAAGTGTTTGTAACAATAAGACCTGTAGAAACTTTCATCTGTTTTCGTACCTGTTACCAGCAGCTGTTTCGTGACTTATGGTGCATCATACAGATAATGTGATGTGTGTGTGTGTTTCTTTAAGAAAAACCTGTACAGCTGAGGAGTTCAGTGATTCGCTCCTTGTGCTGATGCAGTTCACCCTCTTTACGGTCTCTGATCAGTCGGATCGGTAATATTTATTACCCCCCTGCATCGCGGGTGTGACCCTACACCCTTTTTCAGGGCCGAGTCTGGGCCAGTGTCACCAACCAGGAGGAAAGTGACTGACTGACTTTTGCTTTGTGTCTGGAGTCCTGTCCTCCCCAGGTCCTCATATATACTGTCTGTCTGTCTGTCTGTCTGCAGGAGACCGTGTGATGCCTGAAGGATCTCACAGCTCCTCATATGACGTCTCCATGGGTGAAGGTAAGAGACTCCGATCCACTTTACAGGAGGTTCCTCCGGACACTGAGCTGATCCATTGGATTGGATTTGGTACCAACACTGATCAGGCACGCTCACTGGTCTGAAGTGGATCAGGTGTCAGCCGTGGCAGATCCACATTACGCACAGCGTCCTTGTCGGTCCGTGACCCCGGTCAGCTCCACAGACTGAGGTTTACAGATTTGTGATGTGGGAGAAAGAGAGCGCTGATATCAGATCAGTTCTCTGTTTGAGCAGGTACTCTGAGATCAGGGATCCGGGCTCGAGGACCGGGGAAGGTCAGACAGTCAGAGAGGTCGGCTCAGGGCCGTCAGCTGCTGCGGCGTCTGTGGGCGACTGCTGGTCCGGTCTGTGTTAGAACAGACAGCAGCGTTAAACAACGCCGGTCCACAGGCTGCAGCTGTCACTGCTGGAGAACTACATAAGGAAACCACCGAAGAAGAAGAGCGTGGTCGGTTCTGATGCGTTTCATCCTCAGTTTCATCATTTATCAGAGCTCTGCTGCCGTTTTGGACCAGACACAGAATGACAGCACGTTGTTTAATCCTTGTTTTTATCGACGTTCGTAATTTCGTCGGCACCGTTGCTGCGAGTGAACGTCTAAAATAGATGGAAGGGTTCTGCTTTTCTGATTGGAGCGTGAGGTTCCTAAAACTGCCGGCTAAAGTACATTTTACACATGAAGAATCTCCTCACACTGATTTATTGAACTGACTTTAGTTTCCTTTGTACGTAGGAGATGAAGACTGAGGGAGCAAGTTGTTGCAGCGACATTAAACCTCTGCGTGTTTTCGTTCCGCTGCAGGCCTCCCGTCGGTCGGACCTAGCCAGACAACATTTACAGAACGGGATGCGTCTGAAAGCAGCTCAGAACTAAATGAGTGAATGGATTTGATGAGAAACTGTCGAACCCCAACCCTGCTGTCTGCAGGCCCGGTCCTCTCGGTCTGTCCGTCTGTCTGTCTGTGTGCGGGACCAGCAGCTCAGCAGATCACAGATCAGTCTTTGTTGTCGTCTGCGTTGATGTGTGCTGTCTTTCTTCTCTGAGGTCGGTGGTGGAGGGAACCGGCAGCGTCTATCACATAAATACCCCCCCACACACACACACACACACACACACACACACAGGACAATAGACGTCTGTGTCTCTGAGCTGCAGACACTGAGCATCAGCACAGTCGTGTTTTTAAGAAGAGCTCAGGCTGTGTTGAGCTGACGTCACGCTGCAGACGTCCACGCTGTGTTTCCTGTGTCACATCGCTGATCCAGGATCTGCATGTGTCAGAGTTTTCCAGTGCGTCTGAAGGTGTTTAAAGTGGCTCGTTGTCACAGATGTGGGGCGCTACAGACAATAAGTGGCCTGTTTTACCACCTGTAGAGTCGAAGTCCAGCTCAACAGAACACGACACGAGGCTCCGACAGACAAACAAGAGTCTCAGTTTTCTTCTTCTTCGCTCGCACAGTTTACTAACGTCAGTTTCTCTGTGAAGGTTCGGACTCTGTGGCTGTTGCTGTCTCTTTCTTTAGTACCGTACAAACTCCACAGTGTCTACAACTGTCTCAGCAGTTAGTGTGTGAAAAAGTCCTGGTGTAAAAACTGCAGTGACTGCAGTCGTATTTTGTTGTGATTTTAAAAGGAGAATACTTTGCCCAGTAAAGAGAGCTTCGCAGTACCAGGGTCATAGCGGGTAGGACGGTTAGTGTCTGTGAAACACACCTTGTTAATTCATATTTGTTCCGGATTCATTTCTCTGTTTAAACTCACCAGGTCAACAAAGAGGAAGCACTTCAAGAGAAACAGAAGTGCTGCTCTCAGCATCTTTCATAGATCTCATAACACACATACAAACAAAAAACACACGAGACAAAAAACAACAAGGGCGGTAAGACCCGAAACAAACTTCCCAACATCACCATCGGCACCGACAAATCCCACGCCTCGAACCAAACATAGAAACGAATCCGATCAATATCAGTAAATAAAAATGGTTAAAATAATAATGATGGGAATGAAATTAGAAAAATAACAAGAAGATTTATAAAATAAATGTTTCTACAGGCAGAATCTGTCATTATAATTTTCTCACTATTTTGTGGCCTGCTTAAGACCAAATAATTAATCATTTAATTCAGAAAATAATCAGCAGATTAATCGTCAATGAAACTAATCATTAGTCGAAGCCGTCGTACTCGCCTCAGAAGGTAGAAATGGATCCGTCCAGTCATAACATTGTTTTGCTCGATGAGGCTCACGGCTGGAGCTGCAAGAATAGATATTGAATTATAATACAGGACGTAATAAATTCAGTGTTATATGGTTTCAAATTACAGCAACAATCAATGTAATATCTGTGGCAAACTAATGCAGCTGATGGTACATTTTAGTATCTGTTCATTCAATGATTATGACCCACTGTAAACGAAGGGTTTTGCATGTTTTTCCCACTCAAACATCGGAGCTCACACTGTTTTGAAGCCTCTGGTTCTGAATCTCACTACACGGTGACCTTTCCCTTTACAGCTTCATTTTTAAAAGAAGTCATTCGCTGCCTCAGGCAGAAAATGACAAATTTTCTCCGGCTCCAGCTTCTGAGCTTCGGTGATTTCATGTGGTGAACTGGAAATTGTTGAGGCTCAGGGTTGGTCTGACGTTTTCCTGACCAAACAGTGAACTGATTAATGGAGAATTATAATCTATAATGAAAATAACTTGTTGCAGCCATACCGAGTCAGAGGTCAGCGTGTGTCCAGTCCAGCAGGCGGCGCCTCGCTCCCTCCGCTCCTCCCCGAGTCTAATTGGATTAAGCCCCGCCCCCCCCTGTCAGAGCTGCAGGTAGATTCTCTCGGAACCTGATCAGAGCTCGTCCTGGTCCAGATCTCTGTCTGAACCTCGTCTCTTTCTGTCTCTTCTCACTGCAGACCACAGGAGGTTTAAGGTAGGCAGAAAGAACCAGATCAGACTCCTGCTGAATGCTGTGATTCTACTGTCAGCTGCCGGTTTTTATCACCATTATCTGTTGAGCTTCAGCAGTAACAGGACAGAGCGTCAGCCTGTTGTGTTCCCGCTGGGTGCGTTATCGATCGCAGCGTTTGAACTGTCTGCAGTCTCCTGTCTCAGACATGTCCACTCGTTTCTGTTGCTTGATATGAAGGAGAACTGTGATAAAACGTGTGTTTATGTCAGAGTTTCAGTATGTAAAAAAAATATATATATAAATATAAAAATAAGAAATGTTCCATAGTTTGTATTCAGGGAAAAATAAGGCAAATTGTTTTTGTACCTCAGGGGTCTGTTGTGTTATTTAATGTGCTGCGGATGAATCAGCAGGATGTGTTTGTGTAAAGAAATTAGTCCATATCCTAGTTGTCTTTAATTGGTATAAACTGTGACAGACTGTCAAGAAGATAAGTCAAAGTAACCTTTAACAAAACAGCAACTCAAAGTGCTTCATATATGACAGTGAGTTATAAACATGGAGGAGAAAGATATACATTAAAAAAGCTTCAGAACTATGACACTAAGGAAGAAAAAGAAAGTTGCTTAAATTTGTGTTTTTTTGTTATAAGTTTGGTTGGTCATCAGTTTAATGAATTAACGTCTGATCCAGAGTCTGTTCCTGACTGCAGTCACTAAATGTTCTGAATGTCACAGCTCTGGACGGAGGCGTCTCCACAGCAACAGCCTCCGAGCTTTATGGGTAGTGCAGTTAATAGAGTCAGTCCAAAGCAAAAACCTCCAGAGATCAGAGTCTATTGACAGTGGCAGGAAAAGCTGCCTGAACCTGTATTGATGATGATGATGATGATTGATCTCAGTGCGTGTGTGTGTGTGTGTGTGTGTGTGTGTGTGTGTGTGTGTGTGTGTGTGTGTGTGTGTGTCAGTATCACTTCCAGTCTCATGCTGAGTCTCTTCACTTGAAGATAATCTCAGGTCACATGACCAGACTCTTAATCGCCATGGAAACCGGTTGACTTTAACTGTGTTATATAAGACTGGTGTTCTGATGTCACACTGATGACATCATCTCAGTGAGACGGCACTCCCATCGACATCTAAAGATCTGGACCCAGCTCCAGTCCTAACCTCTGCCGGTTCCGTCGTACTGTCCTGTTACAGGCTACGTCTGTCGAATTTCTGTACCATGTCTTATTGCACCGATAAAGGAAAAAAATACTGAAGTAAAAGAACAAATGTTTTAGCCCCAAAATGAACGTGCTCATTCTTCAGAATCACGCGTATTGTATTATTGGACGATAATTATTGATTCATTCATGTGTTGATCGCTTTAATGTTGACTTTATATTCCGCCGGGGGGTTTAATCTGCCACACGTCATCATCTATTTGTTGATTATGTTTTATGTAAATATTCGGACTGTAAAGTAGCTTCAGCTGTCAGATAAATGCAGAGCAGTAGCAGGGTCAGCGTTTCCCTCTGAGTCGCGGCGGAGTAGAAAGTAGCAGGAAATGGAAACACTCAGAGTACAAGTACCTTAGTTACAGTTACAGCGACTGTGTGCGGTTCCTCCTGTGGTGAGCTGAAACCCGTTTCTAACACACTGGGAGTTCTGATGGCGGACAGGTGAGGCTGCTGTGTGTCAGAGGTCACGGGGATGGACAGGTGTGTCTGCTACACGCTGCTCACGGGCAACTCCAGGTGTGGATCCAGAGCCGGTGGCAGTATCCCTGTGTGTGTTTGTGTTTCAGAGAACCGACTCACAGGTGTTCAGGTTTCGTGTTCGGATGAGCTGATGGAAACGGGAGCAGCTGATTGGTCAGATCGGAGGGATTGTGGTTGTATTGGTCGTTAGTTGTAATCTCCATGGTCCTCTCCTCTCACTGTGCTGGATTAACTTTATCCTCATTATTACAGATTAGAGACACACACACACACACACACAGACTGAAGGACAGGGTTTGTGTTTTACTTCCGAGGAGACTCTGGTGTTGTTGGATGTTGGATAAAAGAATTTTAAAAACTGTCTCTGCATTTTACAGGATTTTTCGGTGTCAGATATTCTGTCCTGACTCCTCATGATTTATATCAGTTTCATGATCACTGTGATGGAGGATTTGATCTAAATCATACCATCATGGACGTCGTCACAGATGTGGATGTGAGTGCTGTGCGTATTTAAACAAACAGACAGTTACATAAACCACGTCCAGTCAGCCGATGGTGAGAAGCTCCTCACAGTGTGAACTCCCTGTCAGCAGTTTGTAGAAAAGCTTAGAACAAGTTGTTAAACTGAGCAGAACTGAGCCTGTTTATTTTACCGTCTGGTCTGGTCGGGTCTGTTCAGGACTGAGACATATCCCTGAGGGACTTTTTATCAGTGCTGGGAAGTAACTAAGTACATTTGCTCAAGTACAGGACCTAAGTATAGTTTTAAGGTACTTGAGTATTTCCTTTCAACGATACTTCCTACTTCTGCACCGGCCGCTCTCAGAAGGAGACGTGGTCCAGTTTACCGCTGCCGTCACTTTCCAGTCTAATGCTTTAAAACATTAGAAACATGTGACTGAATAAAATAAAATACAGCAGGTTGATAGAGACTGAACCTGAGGTCCAGTCAGTTCGACCTCCTCGCTGATATCAGTGAGCAGCCGTGTCTCCTCGTCATGTCTCGCACATCTTGACCGAACAGACTTTTCTCCTCTAACCTGGCTTCACTCAACGACTCTTCTACTTCAGTAAAGGATGTGAGTTCGTCCACCGCTGATTTTCGGCTCCATTTGAACCACAGCAGGTAAAATATACAGCTTATAACTGATCTGAGAGCTGCCACAGAAAGCTGGTTCTAAAATTTACAGGGAAACTGGGTCGAGTCTTGACTCTTGAGTCCTGGGCTGGTGTATCAGGTGGTCTGTGATAACAAACCCCAGAGAGCTGCTGGGAAACGAGGAGTTGATCCTCTCAGAGCGAGGCATTCGAGGCACGCAGGAACTCTGACTCTCCCCACCCCCCCGCCGGAGGAGGGCGGGGGTTGAAACACTCAGACATGAACCTCGTCCTCTGTTTACCTGCTCCCAGTTGCTCAACCTGTGTGACTCACCAGCTGACTATAGATCAGTCAGACTGAAGCCATGCGTCCACGCAGGAGCGGCATATTACTTCCTGTCTGAAACAACGAGACGACGGAAATAAAAACTCTGGCCATAAGTATGTGGACAGCTGTTGTGTACTCGGGACTGTTCTCCTGGTTTGGTCTCAACTCCTGTGTCTGCTCTCGCCTCTGAACTGTCGGGTGCTTCAGCTGAACTCGGGTCTGTTTGGTTCCGTTTGTTGGGTTTTTGTTGTTGTATGTGGTGGTTGATTCGTGGTCTGAAAGCGGAGCGGACCAGAAACAGGATTTAGTGAGCAGATCTGTGATTTAGCAGAACTGCTGTTAAATCCATCTGCTGATCTGTATTTATCAAACTGCTAAAAGTCTCATTTTGGACTGAAGTGTCAAATAAAAGTGAAGCTCTTCACTTTACTCACACAAGTGTTTACCAAACTTGTTTTGACTTAAAAGCCTGTTAAATGTTGATTGATCCGGACCCTGGTCTGCAGTAGATCAGGACCCATATTTGTCAGACTGTTAAGAAGGAAGCCACCAGAACTACTCTGCAGTTCTCTGACATTTACAGTAGAAACTAAACTGAAAATATCCCTGGTCAGTTTTATTTGTTTTCAGTCAAAGACCCAGAAGAACGAAGCCAATTAATGTGAAAAACCAATTAAACATAAATTAAAGATCCATATTAAAGAACCAGCTGCAACAACAGCCAATTCTCCTTCACTAGTGAGACTCCATCCTTTTATTTTTGAATATTCTGTGTGTCCTTTATGTTTGAAGACATGGATGACACCAGTCCAACACGGATCTGTGGACAGATGTTCTGATTCTTCAGAGATGAGTCTCTTCAGCTGCTCTTTGCTGGAGGGGTTTGTTGCTTTTAAAATACTCCAGAGGTTTCCTGTTGGATCCAGTCAAGGGACAGACTTGGTCACTTTCTTCTTCTTTAAAACTCGTGTGTGATAGTTGCAGTGAGTTTGGGATCATTGTCCTGTTGGACAGTTCCTCTCCTGTCAATCTTCTTGAGTCTCAGCCCCATATCAGCACAGCCCCCCCTCCATGTTTCTCGGTCGGCACTGTTCAATCACGGTAGTGGTTCGGTCCAGGTCCACACCAAACACGCTGGACCCCATCTGATCCAGGATAATGTATTTTGGTTTCATCTGACGAGAGAACGAGCTGCCAACGTTCATCAGGCTTCTTCTCGTGTCCTCTGCCAGTAGTTTTCTTCTTGGCCTCCGTCCTGAGAGGTCGACTTCCTGCCGTGTCCTTGTCACTGTCTGATCCGTCACTGAAACACCAGTTTCCAAGGAGAATCCTTGAGCCAAGTCAGAAGCTCGGACCCGTCCGTTTTGGGTGTGGCGTCGTTTTTTGAGGACGACCGCTGCTCCTCCTGTTATTGGTGTCGTGGCTCTTCCCGTACATCCTCAGTTTCATGTTCAGTCGCCTACCGATGCTCCTGAACCGTCTCCATCTTTATGAAGTCTCGCAGTCTGGTTTCTGACCGTTCAGACTGTTCTTCACCGTGCGGAGCCGCGTCGCATCGGACACGAGCCGGGTCAGAACGGAGGAAGCGGTGATCTTCGCTGGTTCTTTTATCACCTTGTTCGTGCAGTTAGTTTTAACTGGAAATCACAGGTGTGATCCCCTTTGTAACATTGAGGTTGGACTTTGGGGTCAGAATTTTCAGTGTCGTCTATTGAACCTGTTTGTCTTTAATTACAGATGAGATCAAATGTCCTACACTTCAACTTCTAAATAATAATATTATTGTCAGATGACACAGTTTTGAGTCATTTAACGTTTTACTCAGTTTTGTTTTACAGTGCGAGAGACTTTTTAAGCCAAAACAAGTTTGATAAATAGTTCCCATTCTGACGAAGATTTGTCCTTTCACTCCAGTCCGAATTTTCTCATATTTTGCTCACCTCATTTATTTCAGTGAGGGTGGACAAAATAACAGAAACACCTCTCAGCAGCACCAGAAACTCCACCCTCCAGAATGATCCTCCGGTTGAACCAGCAGCTCTGAAACTGTTTGAAACCCAAACAGCAGCATGAATCTGTCCCGGTGCATCATGATGAGATGTCGAGGTTTAAAAGCTCCGTTGTGTCTCCAGAACAGTCGGCCATTATTCCTCCTCATGACCCCACCCCTCTGAGACGCTCTGTGACACAAACAAACAAACCCGCAGACAGGCAGAGGAAGAGACTGCTCTCTGATCAGCTGATCACAAAACCATCAGTCTGATTGAAACCCTTTAAAACCACTTCACAGGATTCTTTAATCCAGATTATTTGATGGGACTTTTACAACTCTCTGAGAGGCTGGAGTCTTTCACAGATTCTGGATGATGAATGCTGTCTGAGGAGGTCCTTCGGGAGTCCAGTTCAGATCCTTCACGAGTCCAGATCCTTCAGGAGTCCAGTTCAGATCCTCAAAGATTCGGCAGGAGGTCTTAATAAATATCCTCCCCCTATCCTTCTCTGTCTTCCTCTGTTCTCTGTCCTCTTCTGTTCTCTGTCCTCCTCCTGTCTCCTTCATGTTGTGTCTCCTGCTGCTGTTTGTTCCCGCTCAGTTCAAAGTGTCCTGTTGATCGGACGGGTAGTTAAAGGTCGGAGCTCTGCAGGAAGACAGAGGACAGCAGGAAGCTGGACAGAGGACAGCAGGTCCAGTCATTTCAAACATTGAATGTAACACACAGAACTGAACCTGGATCAGTCAGCACTGCTGCACTTTGCTTTATTCTCCGTCTACACTGTTTCTCTTCTGTTACATTAGGTTCAGAACCACGTACGACGGAGAAAAGCATCAAATCTTCACATTTGAGAAGATGGAACCAACAAATGTTTGATATTTTTGCTTAAAAAATGACTGATCGTTGCAGCTCTCCTGCTCCTTTTGAACCAAAACTCAGAAGCCGATCATACAGTGAGATCACCTGCGTGTAGGTGTGTGTACACCTGTCAGCAGTGTCCGTTTGAAACATACTGTCGTTACCATGACAGCGGTGTGTGAACGTGTACAACCTGCAGCAGACTGGCCAGCCAACACTTGGAGCAGTGGCCCCGCCTCCTCCAGGTGTTGACCTGTGACCTGTATCCCGACCTGGATAAGTTCGAT